>NC_086178.1:41633725-41843725 GCF_023053635.1 Elgaria multicarinata webbii
ATACATACATCTTTATATTGTATTTAGAAGAGGACATATGTTAAAAGATGCTTTGGGACGTTCCCATTAGTTAAGATCATTGGTGACACAAAACAACCTTTTAAAAACTGTGTCTGCGTATCTATGCTTAATGAGTTTTGCCTGTATTTATGAACTGAATGAATCCAGGCTTACTGTATGTTTGTGTACTCCCTCTAGCCAAGGTGACATTAAGGATATAAATGTACCAAATCACGCGAAGGAATAGCTCAGACAAAACAAAAAATGTGTTACTTAAGTAAAACAGGAAAGCCCTGAAGGCCGTACAGTTTTTCCATCTCCCCTCCCCAAATCTATGATGAATTGTAAAGTTCCCCCAATTTAGTTGACATAAAAAAGAACACAAGTTGTGTGAACATCCTGAAGGCATACTGAAGGTTCACATGGTCTGGAAGATTCTGCCTGTTACCTTGACTTTTGGTTTCAAGCAATGTTGCATAATAACACCTTTTTCGACAGTAGAATTACCAGAAAGACCTCAATAGAGGTGCAACAGATGCTAATGCAACACAAATTATGCATGAACAGCCCCCCTAAAACCCCATCTCTAATCCAAGGAAGAAATAAAATGGATTTCTGTTCTGAGGAGTAAAAAAAAAAAAAAAAGTTCATAAATTACAATGGCAAAATATGCCAGTAAGCTGATAGAATGCTCAAGTTTAACCTTTCATTTAATAACTATACTTAACCTTTGTATGGTATGAGTTATGACAATGGCAAGCTGAATCTTGATGTTGAGAGCTCGCTTTCCATAATATATCTATTTTTTGCAGATTGCCAGCAGAAATAACTTGGCATGCAGACAGGTACTGTAAGGCCAGACTATGTTGCTATCTTAAAAAAAAAAGAAGAAAAAAAGTGTCTAACTGACACCTTCATTATTATGAAATTCTACTGAAATCTCTGAAACTTCCAAGCAACATGTTTAGGTTTGTAGTGTAGTTTGATAACACTAGTTTGATTCTGATCTGCTTGCTATTTTATTGCCGCGCACACAACTGAACTGAATGTAATGTTCTCTCTCTCTCTCTCTCTCTCTCTCTCTCTCTCTCTCTCTCTCTCATGGTCTTTTTTTTTTTTAGACCCTGCTGAATAGTATTAGTAGAACCTATGAAAATTGTGAAAGGGTCACAGTGATAGAGGTTAAAGTGCCCAAAGCCAGATTTTCAAGCCTTAATTGGATGCTAGTATCTCAACCATCAGAAAGAATGGTGATGTTCTCTGTGGGCTCACAACAATAGAAATGTGTGGGTTGATGCCATCTGCAGCCTAGAGTTGGGGAACAAAAAGATGTTTGAGGGAGGCAGAATTTCTCAGAGATATGATAGAATGGGAATGATCTGGAAGTCATCCATCATGCCAGTGACATAAATCACAACACACAACAGCCCACGGCCTTAGTGTCAGTTGTCGCCTGCAGCGTGTCAGTCTTCCTGGCATCAGCACTTTTGTGCCTTCTGCCACCGTTTTTTTGTGGGCCATTAATTTCATTGGACGAAGTTACCCAAGAATGCCGCTGTGATCGTTGCTCGCTAATGCGGGCTTTATGATTGCGCACCCTAACGTACACTCATGGCGCATTCATCCTTTGACACAGGAGGACAATACATTTTGAGCCGGGTGCCGAATTTGCCAGATGTTGCTCTATCTCATAATTAGGTTAGCGCTATTCCACCAGCCTAATGTCCTTGGGGCGATACCAGCTGGCCAAGAGTACAAAAAACCATCTCAAAGCCCCTTAGATGGTCACCTGGTCTTTGGTTGACCTTCTTTGTAGCCTAAAGCATTTAGCTCTCAAATGTATGACCTGCTTCGTGATTTTCAATCAAATCTTCTGAACATAAAACATGACAAATAATCCATTGGAAAACAAGGCCAAAAGTCACATGGGCAGTGAGAAGTAAAAGAATATATTGTTAACTCCACTTTAGAAACCTACAGAGCTTCCCACCATCCTCTGTGTTACCCATGAAATGGTTTATATATTAAGGAAAACAACACAGGTTTCCTCTACGTTTAGTCAATAACTCTGGTGTGAAATATATAGTAAAGCATTTAAAAGCATTTAAAAGCATTCCAGAAAATAGAATTAAAACTGATTTACAGTGCAATCCTATACATGTTTACTCAGAGGTAAGACCTAATTTGGTCAATGGGACCTACTCATAGGATTATAGCTTTAGAATTTTTAATTTTCTGCTAAATTGAAGTCCTGAAAGTTGATTTAAAATAAATTACTGAATTATCAAATTAAATCTTGATTCTCTTCATTTGTTTTAGATCAGCCTTCTCCAGCATGCTATCTGGGGATGAAGAGAGCTGAAATCTAAAACATCTGGAAGACACCAGATTTGAGAAGATTTATGCTTAAGGTGCAACCCTATGTATATTTGGGCAGGGAAAAAGTCCTAAAGCTCCCAGCATTGGCCACCCAGGACTTTGTCCTATCTAAACATGCATAGGGTTGTGCCCTATCTATCTATCTATCTATCTATCTATCTATCTATCTATCTATCTATCTATCTATCTATCTATCCATCCATCCATCCATCCATCCATCCATCCATCCATCCATCTATCTATCTATCATTATTTATAGGCCACCTTTAAGGGTGGAACTCTTAAATGGAGTTCTTCATGCTTTCTGAGAGGAGAATCAGGCCAACATAAGCCCATCTTACACCAAGGCAAGTGTAAAAGTTCAGAGAAGAGATTTGAGTTCTACTGCAGCATTTATGTAATGAGAGCTTATTCTGCATTGGAACAATGCTTCAACATAACAGTTATCTATAGACAGTTTGAATGACAGTTCTCCCAATCTTAACAATAAAATAACTATATGTAAATTGCCTCTTCTACATTATTCTTTAGCTTGTCAAACTATCAAAACTTCACTAGGTAAGAGAGGATGGTGGTGTATGTATAGAGTGAGTGTTTCAGTTTGCAGTCCCACACACACTTACGAGTAAGTCCCAAGAAACTCAGGATTGCACGTTTAAGTCCCATAGCTTCAAACCTTGGCTGATCAACTTAAAGGACCCATATATTTACCAGCACTATTTCTCTTTGTTAGCATTTGTTTCCAATTTCTATTGATGTAACTGAAGACATATTTACAGGAATTTCTGATCCAAAAGTATTGAAGTACTGACCCAATATAGTGTTATTGGTTTATCGGTACTTTTCCTATATAGATTGAAGGTGTCATTTCTGGTTTCTGCGGGAGGAGCACAATGAGATTTCAATGGAAAAGGGGCAAAATTCACAAGAAATGTCAGTCTCAGGAACTGAACAATTATAGTCCATGATATAATATGTTACTCTAAGTTCTGACCTCCCAACCAAAAGTACTTAATAACTCTGCATGTCACGTCTGCACATGTTGTGCTCATTTCCTATAGAATATTTTCTTCGGCACACATGAGACGATATTTAGAGACAGACCTTCTTTACATAAAGAAGGAGATATGTTTTGTGACTAGCTAACAGCAAATTCCCCTCATGTGGAAAGCCCAGTGCACCAGGATTGATGGCATCGTAGAGTTGGAAGAGACTTTAGAAGCCATCTAGTTCAACTCCTACTCAATGCAGATCTACAATGCAGGATACAATTACAGAAGCCCCGACAGATGGCCATCCAGCCTCTTCTTAAATACCTCCAGCGAAGGAGAGCCCATCATCTCCTGAGGCAGTCTATTCCATCGTCAAATAGCTCTTACCTTTAGGAAGTTTCTCCTAAAATGTAGGCAAAATTGTCCTGACAGTTGCATTCATTTGTTTTAGTCCTACCCTCAGGGGTAACAGAGAACAAGTTTATTCCATCTTCTGGATGACAGATGCCTCCCCTTTAACTTCTTTTCTCCAAGCTAAAGACATCCAGGTCTTTTAACTGTTCCTTGTAAGACTTGATTTCCAGATCTCTCACAATTCTGGTTGCTCTTCTTTGGACACATTCCAGAGATTTATAAAATGATAATTGCACCTTATTGGTCTTTCCTGTTGCATATTGCATGGTGTTGTTTTTTTTTATAAGTTAACTTTTTTTCTTAATTTATTTTTTTAAAAAATCAAAGAGCTGGGTTTGATGAGAAACAAACCCTCTTACCGTTCTGTAATTGGTCCAACTTGTAGAAGGAAATGGGAGCACACCATCCATATCCACCAAGCTGGTGATCCTGTTAGCATCATCAAACAGCTCACTGTGGTTTATTTAAGCCATGATGGGTTGCGGTGGCATTTTTAATATTCCAGCCACGACCATGGCTTGTTGTGTAATCCAAACCCAGAGGCGTGAGTTGTGCAAGAATTAAACAGCTTTTGCAGAACCCAGAACCCACAATCCACCCCTTCCAGGTTTTGACATGATAAGCTGCAGTTGTGGCTTGAATTTTCAAGATGGCACTCATGGATGCTGCAGCTCACTGTAACTTAAATAGGCCATGATAAGCTGTGGTGATCATGCAAACCCGGTCAGTATGTCTGTTCTGCTACTGGCATTCCTCCACACAAGCAATCCAAGGTGTGTGGGTCAAAAATCATGTGATTACCAGATTCCCTCCCACCCACCCACGCTCTTAATTCCCCAAGAATCAACCGTGCCATTTTGATTGTACACACATATGCTGTAGGGCTGTGCTCCACTTCGCATCGGAGCATAGAAGCAATAGCGAGGTGGCCTGATTCACATCTGACAAAGGTGGAGATGAAGCGGGTCGGGGGGGCTGCAGATCAAGGCGAAGAGGATCGAGACCAAACAGATCCTTCACCTTGATCCGGAGCTCCGAAAAAAAGCTAAGTGGGGCTTACCTGGCGCTGCCGCAGTCTGTGTGGCAACAGTGGCAGAGCCAGGTAAGGGGGCTGAGGGAGAGGGGCTTACCTGCCTTTGTCGCAGTCTGATGGCAGCTTCAACTGAGGCTGAGGCTTAAACTGGAAGACCAGGCCGCAACCGCGGCCTGCCTTTCCGCTTTGAGCCTCGGCCTCAGGTGAAGCCGCTCCTGGAACATGATGGATGCAGGTAAGGGGGAGGAGGAAGAGGGCCTTATCTGGTGCTGCCGCTGCCACCGCAGTCCATGCAGTGACGGTGGCGGAGCCAGGTAAGGGGGCAGGGGGGAAGGGTCTTACCTGAGTCTGTCACATTCTGGCAGCAGCTTCAACTGAGCCCAAGGACTCAAACCGGAAGACCAACCCACTGCGGCCTGGTCTTCCAGTTTGAGTCCTTGGGCTCAATTGAAGCAGGCGCTGGACCACGACGGATGCAGGTAAGGGGGGAGGAGGGAGGGGAGGCCTTACCTGGTGCCACCGCTGCTGCTGCAGAGCTCCAATTCAGAGCTGGAGCTCTGCAGCGGAGCAGAGCAGCCTGTAGGTGGATCGACACGGGGCGGAGTGGGCCTGATCCGGAATTTGCAGATCGGGTGCGGAGCAGATGGGGGGTGGGTCTGTGCACAGCCCTAATATGCTGTATTAGGATATATAACCTGAATGTGTAGGGCTGTCTGAAGTGGGATGGGCAAACTGGGGTGGTGTATGATGGTACACACTCATTCCATTCAATGTGATCGGCTGGATTAGGGGAGAAATATTGCCTGATCCAGCTACAGTAGCTAATTATGCTACTGTGACTTAGCTCTGAATTTTGACTGTGTGAAGAAATGCTTGTATACAACCATTATTGTTCTGTAATGTTTAGTTTGTTGCTGCTAAAGGCCTGTGTGATAGTTGCTGAGTGACATTCTGAAGCAGGAGAGAGACGTAGTTGCTTTGAATGTTGTTAGATGGGGCTTGGAGCAGGTAAATTTAATTCTGATTACCTAGGGATTCTATCTAGATGCAAAAGACAGGTTGGGAAAATACAGTTATGGTATGACAGTTGACACTTAAGAGATACTCTATGGAGAGAGAGAGAGAAGGGCTGCTGGTTGGTGTGTGGAGTTTTGAGAAAGTTGAGGAGAAATTGAATAGCAAAGTTATCTCTGTGGGAAAACTTTAGGCGCATGGTGAAGAACAGGAGTAGGGACTGGATGGCTGTGTTATGTCAAAAGGCTGTCCTAAGATCTTGACAGAGGAACGTTATATAAGCAGGCAGTAAAAAACCCCAGATAAACCATCCAGCACCCAGTAATACAACAGGAGGAGCTTGGGTATCAGAGGTTCAATTTGTCTGTAGCATTGTTGCCCATCACACACAAGCCTCTTCTACAAGCTGCTAGTAGTTTTTTTTTAATCTAACAGAACTGGAGGCAACGGAAAAGGATCAGCTTGTGGAACTCTGCGTTATAGTGGCACAAGTTCCTTAGGTCCAGAAATATAAGCATTTACGCTAAATTAGAAACCTCATAGGTGGGACTACCCAGTGAAGGAACAGTTTCTCCATAGCTGATGCCAGTAGTGGGGAGAGGAAATCCCCCATAGATTGTTAAAAAAGAAGAAGAAAAAGGTTGCCTTAAAACCAAATATTATATGATGTTATAAATGTGTGATGCGATGTGGCCCAGTGTGCACCATTTCACACATGCTTTTACATAACTTGATTTCTCATCGCTTGATCAGATCAATGCTTGAGCACTGCAAAACAAAGTGGTGTGAGATGTTATGAAATTTCTATCTGTGGTGTCTGATTGGCAATCCTTCTTTCACAGATGCTGCAGTCATTAAATGCATGTGTGAATCAGCTCTTAGTCAGCCCAGCTTGGCAGTCAATCTTGGGTTTGGAATCAAAGGTATTACTTTGCAAAACTAAACCAAATACTTTTCTAATAGAAAGGCAAGAGCTGATTAACCAATTAAATGTGTCCATCTGCCAGCTCGGGAGCTGACTTGTTAGTCAAAACATATTGTTCTTGAAAAGTTGTTTTATTTATGAAGACCTCCTGACACTGAAATGAATGTATTCATAAACACGTACAAAATAAATGTGGATGCAGATGGAAATGAGCATCCATATAACAGAAATAAATATATTTTTAATGGACTTCAAAAAGAGAAGTCTCCAAGCATTTAAAATTCAGCTTCTAAAAGAAATGGCAAGGTATTTAATATGTTGCAAATTAATATGAAATATATTATGGTTGTTGTTGTTCAAAAATGTGCAATTATTACTGTAAGACAGACCTAATACACAGGGATTTTTTTTTTAAGTGAATGGATACTATGGTGGAATCCAATGGGTCACTTACACCCCCACTAATTCTCTTGTGCCTCACTGTTGTGCAAGCATTGGGTCCCACCGATTCTGTTGCATGAGCAGGATCCACCACGTTGGCAACAGAGATTTAGTGCTATCTAGAGGAAGCCCTGAAACTAGTAGAAATGTTTATTTTTTCAATTGGGGCAGGTAGGTGGAGCACCCTTATGCAAGCTTTGCCAACCTGCCCCATTCCAGAAAAGAGTGTTTTCAGTTTATTCTATTGGTTTTAGTGAATAGTTGAGTACAAAACTAATGAGAAGCTAGCCAAAAGCATAATGACAAGAGTGGCCAGTCACTAGACTGGCTGCCCCTAAATCCAGCCCTGAGGGCACAGTAAGAGCCAAACTACGTGTTACGCTAATTGTGTAATGTATAGGTCAGAGTTATCTTTTCATTTAATCTAATGTAAGTATGCATGGTCCTATTTCAGTTCAGGACCAACATGCTCCAGGAGAGGAAGATTAAACCTCCCCCTCTCCCTGTTTCCTTCCCAAAATTCCCAGTCCCCTTTCTGGGTGAGATATTAACATAAGGAACACATACCCTTCACTGATTCCAGTAGAGACGTGGCATTTGGGGGGAGGGGATTTCAAGAAACAATGTGTGTGGGGAAAATGTTTAATCTT
Organism: Elgaria multicarinata webbii; assembly: GCF_023053635.1. Taxonomy (NCBI): domain Eukaryota; kingdom Metazoa; phylum Chordata; class Lepidosauria; order Squamata; family Anguidae; genus Elgaria; species Elgaria multicarinata. Next base: position 41,641,574 of record NC_086178.1, read on the forward strand.
CCTCTCCTGAAGCAAGGTGGTTCCAATCATAATTGGGCCATGCAATTTGGCTCTCAGAGATGATTCCATGGCATAACAGTGCAAGGCCTTCAAAAAGCATTGCCTTTTCAGCTTTTAGCTGAAAAACTTTTCAGTCCTTTTCAGCTTTCAGCTGAAAAACTGGACTTGGCAACTATCCGAATTCTACTAGGCTATAATGATTCCTGATTTCTAAACAGAAATCCAGGAAAGTAAGAGGATGGTAAGATTTTCATCACCCCTTTGCAAAACATCACAGATGACTGACTCACAAAATTACAGCAGACGGGCCATGGTAGTATACTGCTTAGTCAATGGTCTCCTCTGTTCATCCCAACTGCGGCATGGCTGGGATGTGGCATAGCATTGTCACTTTTGAATCCATATGTGCTCTTTGAAAGGCTCTGCTCAGTTTAAAGCAATGGGGAAAACAAAACAAAACAAAAATCCCACCAGCCTATTTTACCTTAAAGCTCTTAAATTCCAAGAGGGGATTATTTATTTATTTATTTATTTATTTATTTATTTATTCATTTATTTATTTATTTATTACATTTTTATACCGCCCCATAGCTGAAGCTCTCTGGGTGGTTTACATAGGAAATGGGGAGAGAAACCGACAGGAGAGAAACTGTCAAAAAGGCAAGGGCTCATCCTATGTTCCCACAGTCCTGTTCATGAGGCTTCTAAGCATGATCTGATCTCCATTACTGGTAGGAACATTGGGAACTGTAGTCCTGGAATAAAAGCAGGTAGGTAGGAACCATGGATACTGAGGGCCTTGCTAGACCTGCCGGATAAGCCAGCAGGGAAGAGGGGCGATGGTGCACTAGAGCTAGCACGCGTCGTCGCCTGCTTCTACATGTAAGACGCAAAGGGGCAACGGGAAGCCCCGTGGCATCGGCCATTTTTTTTTTAGGGGCCATGAGCGCTGGAGAGCCGCCGGAGAAGGTAAGTGTTTTTTTAAAAAAATAAATAAAGCCCCCCTGCCCCTGATCCCCCCCACAATTCCTGATGCCCCCCCTGCCCGCTCGCTCAGCCATCCTCCCCCATGCCCAATGCCCTGTCCCCCGCTCTTCTCCTACCCCCTTGCCATCCCCGATGCCCGCTCTTCTCCCCCCTCTCTCCTGCCGGGTCCAGCCTTCCCCCGCAGCCCCTATCTCCCCCCCCAGGATCCCCCCCGGCCTGATGGGCACAGGCCGGGGCTGCAGAAAAACCGGGCCATAAGCGAATTCGCTTATGCCGGTTTAAGGGAGGTTTTAGAGCGGCCTGACCCCGGATTCCCCTGTGCGTCATCTGGATGCACAGGAGGGAAACCGGGCCTCACACCGCACTAACGCGTTGTCTAGCAACGGCCTGAGTCTTTCACCAATCTTCTCTGCTGTTGGCTTCATTTCCCTCCCTTGCTATTTGGTAAGCTTGGTAAAATGTGGGGAAGCAAGTCAGCAGCATAAGAATCTCTGGACCTGGGTATTTTTGAGGGGGCAAAATGATTTTTTCCTGAGAGCTCTACAAGAATGTTTGGCAAGACTGAACCAATTACTAATTGAGATGGGGGGATTTGCTCACCACTAATTTCGTGTTATGTCTTCTTCCCCTTTCTTATCTGTTTTATATTTAGATTGTAAGCCTGCATTCAGAATCAATCTTTTTAAAATTCATATCTAGAGTGCTTCATTGTAGGTGTCGTGCAAACTATTGCTATTATTTTTCCCTGTTTCTGTATAAGTGAACAGGCTATTTTGCTTTTGTCAATGAAAGGCACCTTGCAGGACTATCACCCAAAGGATCAAATGTGGCTGTGGCACACTTTCATTCTGCAGAAATCCCCTGCAGAATACATCAGAGGCTCTACTACGTTTGCATATCCATAGATAAAAGCTGCTATACACCACACTATATCAACTGGATGTCATGCCTGGGGGTTTTGCGCATGCAGCTCATTAAATTAGCACTCTGCTATTCTGCCAAACAGCATGAAGCCTCTGGGGTGTGGCGGACTCATATTTGATCTGGGGCCCATACATTCTATCAGTGGCCCTACACATCTTTTCAAAAACCAGTGCATGCTACCTTTTCACATTACGTCTTCACGCATCTTACAAAATGTGTGTACACACCTGTGTGAACAAGTCATGGGTTCACTTCACAGTCTCATCAATGAACATGTCTCTCCCCTGCCTATGCAAATATATCTTGCTTATATAAAAAGTTCTCAAAGATCTTTCTCTGAACCCTTTTTGATTATACTAAAATGGAGAAGATTTTTTATTTTTATTATTTTGAATGATGAAATGATTACTTTCCATCCACATGGTTACAAAATGTTGCATTCTTAATAATGGGATAGTCACTGTAGCATAGAATGGCTTAATCAGGATAATAAAAAAGAGCCTTAATTAGGATTTATGCTCCCTTCAGAGTGACAGAAATCTTCAGTGCTCCCTAGGGATCCTTAGCTGGGGTGTGGTTTGGTTTGTGCTATCATTGTATAAATCATCTCCAGTGAATTTCTGTCTCCAAACACATAGGATAAACACAAATTAAAGCTCCATGGCTCACACATCTGTTATTCTGATTTTTAAATGAATTTGCCAAAAAGGCAATTCACTGAAAAGTTGTTTAATCACAGACACTTTCACTAGTAGTAGACTGTTTGGAAAGGTTTTGGCAGGCTTGCTGTTCTACTGTTTAAATGCCTCTTTAAGACAAAATACTGGAATAAGGAATTTAAAAGCACAGATGCTGATCATTATTCAGGATGGACAAGTCAATCAGGATTGGACCCAGAGACACAAAAAGGCTTTATTATGAACCTGCTTCAGAAAAGTTTGTTAATATCCCAGTTCTAAATGCAGTTTCTCTGATACAGAAACCTTTAGTACAGCAGAAAAAATGAAACCCACTTCTGTACTCTGGATCCTTACCTAGAGGTAATAGAAATGACCAGGGAACCAGTACTGATCAATTGTTTGGTGGGCAGGTTCAGGGGAAAAGTAGGAGCATCCCATGCTGGCCTAATAAATGAAGAACACATATAATTGGGAGGCAGGACAATGTAGATGTAAGTGGGAATTTCCACACCTCCACAACTGGCTTTGTCCCAGAATTTAGCAGAGATCCATGTGGAAACCTGTTTCTGTTTGCAGGTTGGTGCTACTAGATTCTTCCTGTAACCCAGCCAGGGCCTTTTTGCCATCAATTTCAGTACAGCTTCCATAATTAAAAATAGAATCAACCTGTACACAGTTTGCTGAACTGCATCCCTTGCATGCAAGGGCAGATTTGAAAGTACCTCTACCTCTACATCAAGATCCACCACATTTTGAGTATGTACTTGGTAGTACCTACCAAGCATTTTTCTGCACAACTATAGTCAATAACATGCTTGAAAAGAGCAGTCAACAGGGTGGCTTTTTGGAGGAGGAGCTGTGTCAGTCCATTGCAGCAAAAATACAAGAGAATCTAACAAATGTATTATGGTATAAGAATTCATGGATAAGAATGCCAGAGACACGTGTTTTGCCCTTACATTAAGTGTAAGTACATAATGGGGTAGTCGTCGTCGTCATCATCATCATCATCATCATCATCATCATCATTATCATCTGCTTTGGATGTGAGCTTCTATGTTTTGTGTGCTGCAGATCAAAACCTATGGACCTCTGGCAAAGTAAATGCACATTCAAAACTATCCCAAGTCCTATTGTCATTTTTGTGAACCGCCCAGAGAGCTTTGGCTATTGGGCAGTATAGAAATGTAATAAATAAATAAATAAATAAATAAATAAATAAAATTAAAATAAAATAAAAATAGGATTTCCTTGGGAGCTGTGTTAAGTGTTGATGCATGGGCATGCAAACACATACAGAGTGAATTTTTTTTTTTAATTTGGTGGTCTTTTTCATTGGAACAGGAGACTCTCATGTTGCATCACAACTTACTTTTGGAACAGCTTTTTCGAAAAAGCAGTTTATTGTACTGCATAGGGCCAGGGCTGTTGTTCCAGAGACAAAAGACTTACAGCCCCATTGGGCACATGAATCTGTTTATGTTGCCTCTGGGATAATGTGTCCTGGATCAGGTTATAAATCCCATTTATTCTCTGAGACAAAAGATGAGTGCTGATTTGCGGGCTGTTCTTAATTCCCTCGTTGTTGATTTGCTCATTGTCCTTAATTTCATTCCTTTGGTAAGCTTTAATAAATCTAAAACCTTTGCTACAAATGGATTCAGAATGGCTCTGTGAACAAATGATCTCAATTTGTATTGTTTGGGCTATGAATTAGGGTGGTCAAGTGTTTTCTTTTACAGAGGACTGTCCTCTATTTGAAGGGCTGGCAGTGGATGGTCCTCTGTTATCCAGCGTTCCAGATCACGGGAGAGCCCCCATGGATAGAGGAAACGCTCCAGTTCAGGCTGTCGTCTTCCATAGGTAGAGGGCGATGAAACATGATAAGGCAAAGGAGCAGGGCTGGAGCATTCCCTCTCATGTATGTAGCCTATTCAGGTTTAGCCCACTTGAACAGGGCTTCTGTTCTGGGGGAAACTGGAAAGTGAAGATGGAGGTGGACTGAAGTGGCCAAAACCTGAACAGGGAGCACTCTACTCTGCAACATTTTGTTCCAGTTCTGACTTGTTTCATAACTTGCTTGATAATGACTGTTAATGGTTTCATTTAAACTACTCTGGGACCCTTGTCAGCTGAAGAGCAGAATTAAAATACATAAATAGACAAAGCGATAAACAGCTTCTTCCCTTTGACATAGTGCTGTATTTTTGCCATTCTTCAGCTTGCAAGGGTGGGGTGTTTTTTTGTAAGTATTAAGCATATCAGAAAAACTGTTGTGCTCAGAGATATTTTTGGGTGACACACTTTTCTTTCTAAGACTCTAGGAATATCATGTGTAACAGGCACCAGTTAGGGATATCTGTTGTTAACATTTATGTGTTTGGTTTCAAATTAAATAGTTGTATCCCACTCTTCTTCTCGAAACCAGGGTGGTTTCCAGAATTTATATTTCATTAAGCTGATTTATTCATGTGATTACCAAGTTTTAAAAAAACCTGTTCCACTAAGCTATTGTCTTTCCTATGTATTGGACTAAGGATTATATTTTGTATCCGGAACAGAGGCTGCAGTAACAATCTGGGGGGAAAGAGGCAATCCCTTCCCCAACAGCGCAATCAAACACATTTACTTAGGAGAAAACCTCACTTTCCTCAATGAGCTTACCCCACCTCCTAGGACAACTGAGTTAAGGTGAGAGGGAACAGGGAATTCGGTGGCGATGGTGGCGGGGAGATAGTGGCAGTTTATGTCAGTGTCCCTGTTAATAAAAAGTGCCAGTGCTGAGTCCCTGTGAGTCTTGGCTCCACTACACCACAGGTTATAACATCTGAAGCCTCATTGCATTTTATGTGGTTTCCAGGGCATTATCTGAAGGCACCTAATGCAACAACCTTACTGACACTAAGCAGATCTGGGTCTCTGGTAATTGCCTGGATGGGAGACCGCTTGGGAATACTAAACCATTAGCTTCTTTGTCACATCCAAGCATAAAATGTTCTCTTGATAGTGCCATTAGGCTTGGGTGACCATATGAAAAGGAGGACAGGGCTTCTGTATCTTTAACAGTTATATTGATAAGGGGATTTCAGCAGGTGTCATTTGTATACATGCAGCTCCTGGTGAAATCCCCTCTTCATCACAACAGTTAAAGCTGCAGGAGCCCTGCTCTCTTTTGTATCTGGTCACTCTAGCACAGCTCCTGCAACTTTAACTGTTGCAATGAAGAGGGAATTTCACAAGGCGCTGCATACACACAAATGACACCTGCTGAAATTCCCTTTTCTATGCAACTGTTAAAGATACAGGAGCCGTCCTCCTTTTCAAATTGTCACCCTGCATTAAGCCAATGGAACTCCTGACATGAACGCGTTGAAGAGTAACATATTTCATTACATTCAGGAGAGAGAGAAAACAAAGACAGAAAAGAAAAGAAAAATTATTCTCAAAATGTTGGCAAGCTTCAAGTAACTTATTAATGAATTAAAATACTCACAGCATCTGCAACTCTGAGTAAGGAAAGCCTGGCAGATTTGGGGCCTTTGGATTAAGTAGTAACCTGCTGCTGATTGAAGTGTGTCTTTGTGGACTGGTTCTTGGTGAGAGGCTTAGTATGCTTTGGGGACTTCCAAGAATGATTTTGTTAACTCTCACTTCCAAATAGCTGTCTAAGGCTGGAGGTGTGTGGGAGCTTCTTACGAGGACTTGCATTTTTGGGAATGAGGGTGGGTGTGAAAGCAGTTTCTGAAAAAGCCAAATGCATCATGCCCCACCCCCTTCACATCAGTGGGGCTGAATAATAAAGAAAAGACTTGTGTTTCGTCCCCCCCCACCTCATCTAAATGTAGCACGAGGCCTCTGGAGGCCATGAACACACAATGGCTCTTACTGAGGCTGTTGTTAGACTGACAACAAAAATCTTCGGGGAAGAAGATGGACACACACGTGCAGATAAAGGCTTGAAAAATCTGAATAAAAATGGACCAGAACACTGACTTATATACCTCTTTGTTGAGCCTAACGTCCGAGCATACTTCTCAGCTTTTCCTATAAAATGACAAACCAAATTAATCTGAGTGTGAAAATGAATTGTCAACGTTAGGATCAGACTCACTGTAGTATGACATAAGTAAATGTGCTTAAAAGATCATAAGAACATAAGGAGAGCCATGCTGGATCAGACCAAGGGCCCATCTAGTCCAGCACTCAGCTCACACAATGGCCAACCAGCTGTCGACCAGGAAACCACAAGCAGGACATGGGTGCAGCACCACCTTCTTGCCCATGCTCCCAAGCAACTAGCTTACTGCCTCTTATACTGAAGGTAGCACATAGCTATCAGAACTAGTAGTCATTGATCGCTTTCTCCTCCAGGAATTTATCCAACTCCCTTTTAAAGCCATCCAAATTAATGGCCATCACTACATCGCCGCCCTAAGATCCCAGTGATATAGGGCAGGATACAAATGTTTTAATAAATAAATCCTGTGGTAGTGAATTCCATAGTTTAATTATGCACTGTGTAAAGAAGTACTTCCTTTTATCTATCCTAAATTCCCCACCAATCTTCTTCATGGGTTGACCCTGGGTTCTAGTACCTTAAACTGCAATCCTGCTCAAAGTTGAGCCTACTAGGTTGTGACCTTATGTTCACTGGGAGTAAACCCCATTAAATTCAATGGGACTTAATTCTGAGTAGATGTTTATAGGACTGCACTGTTAGTTCCATTGAAAACCAGTGAGCTGACAATCTGCAGGCTCTCATTCAAGGAGAATGATCCAATCAACATTTTAAAAATTCTACATTCCATTGACTTCATTGGTTGAGTAGAACACAGATTTATTTTTTTCTTACTGAAAGTGATGAGCCATACAACTGCTTAGCTTTGGCTGGATCATGCCCATTAATTACAAATGGATATTATTCTTTTTATCTGAGAAACTACCAATATGCTCACACCATGACATTTTCGAGGTGTAAATAAGCTGTACATTTTTTTTCAAGGCCAAATAATTGTTGGTTGATACTTTGTGAAAAGAGTATACTTTCCAGAAAAGATACTTTCCAGAAAATCTCAAAACAGGTTATTTGTATATACTTCATATTTTGAGGCAAAGAAACCAATTCTCTAGGCTTCTAATTGTGGCTGACTTTTATATAAAAAAAGAAAAGATATGACCACACTTTTAACATGGTGATGTAAGTTATTAGAATATGTACTCTGAGTAGGAGGGAAATAATTTCAAATGTTTGGGATGAGGCTGTTAATATATGAAACCAATTTGGTCATTTCAGCAGTGTAAATTTTGTAATATTTTATGTAATTAATTCTGGTAAGAACCAAATCTTTTCCAATAAAGAGCTACACAACAAATAGGACCCAATGGGTTAAAAAGACAGACCATATTCATGAGCAATAAACCAGTAAAGATCTAAATGGCTGTGGCACAACAATAATAAAATGAAAAGAAATTTGTCCAATTGCTTTGGAGTTGTCCATTGAATACAAAAAAAGCAACATTTAGCTTTATTATCAGGTACATGATTTTAAACACATTTTCTGTAAACGATCCTGTGGGTGAAAGTTATGTTTAGGAACATAGGAAGCTGCCTTATACTGAATTGGACTCTTGATCCATCTAACCCAGTATTACTGACACTAACTGGTAGCGGCTCTCCAGGGTTTCAGGCAGGATTTTTTCCAACCCTACCTGGAGATCCCAGGGATTGAATCTGTAACCTTCTGCATGCAAAGTGCTCTACCATGAGCTGCAGCCAGTTTGTTGAGAAGTGCAAATATTACCATTACTAGTAGGACCTGCAATGAAATGTTGCACAGTACATTGCTACTATTCAGGGTTTCAGCCAGCCAGCCGGTTCTGTCCTCTTCCAGGATGCTCCATTCCATTACCCCTCTCCTTCAGTTTTCCATCTCTCCCCAAACAGTCAGTCAGCACTTTGTACCTGCTCATTTCTCATTGGGCTGTTTTTGGAATCCCCACTCCCACCCGCCCACTGCTTTTCCCCTAACTATTTTTTGTACTTCTGCAAACCTAGAGCTTCCACCAAGCCTAATGATACCTCCTTCTTGTGTGTGGCTGTTACCATTTTGGCTACCAAAGAATCCATATTCAGAGAACTGAGTTTGCTATCAGTATGTAGAGATGTGTGAATCAGCAAACTGCGAGCTTGCTGAAGTTCTCCAAATTTGATCTCGAAGCTCATTCCGATTCGAGTCTGGAAATCAGATTGTGAGCGTGTTTTTTTTTTTTTTTTTACTGTTTGCCTGAAAATCTGTGTGTATTTTTCCAAATGTAAATGTACACATCAGTTGTGCACATCTTTGTAAGCTGCCTTGAGAGCCTTTTTGGCTAAAGGGTGGGATAAAAATGCTAAAATAAGTAAATAAATCTTTGAAATGCATGCATTCTTCTCCCATTGATTAATGTGTATTTGTGCACATTCTTCAAAAGGACACATTTTTCATGTGCATTTTTCAAATATACACATGCTGTCAGATGGATTTCTTAGGATCTGCAATTCACATTGCAAGCATAGAAATGTACAGACTTCAACTGCTGGTTGTGTCAAAGTCTGTGTTTAGTCCAAAAGGTATGAACTGGGTAAATCCTGAAACACTGGAATGTATTTCTCATACATCCCTCATATGGTAATATTCACAGGTTTTCATGTTAACATTTTGTTTTTGTTTTTTGTTTTAAAACACCTGTAATCTCTTCCTGATCTGTCAAGGAGTGTAACCTTTCTCAGAAATTTTCCAGTGAGTTGGAATGGATTTGCTTGGATATATGAAATTATAAACTGCAAATACCTGTATTCCTTTGATCAAGTGTTGGGTATTGTTATATAAATAGATCAAATCAATCCTCTTGCCCTCCTCCCTACAATGAAGCCAACAAATCTTGTAGATACTTAAGGGAAGGAAATACAGTATTTAACAATTATTTTTGATTCACAGTAACCATTTGCAGGTTCTTTTATCTAAACTGCCACTTATCTGCTCCTACAAAAATGCACAGGTACACTAACTATCATTACAGTGTTATCTTTAAATGAGTGTTGCTGGGTGTTCTATAAGGAGAAAACCATGTCTGAATCAAGCAAAGTACAGCTCCGATCCCAGTTTAAACACACCATTGAAATTGAGTCCAACAAATTAAACTGTATAATTAACTTTTTTAAGTGTTTAGAATACACTGCAAATACACATTATCAGTAATGAGACCTAATAAAAAATAATCAACATCCAACTCTGGCTATTTACTCATCCTTGTCTCACTCTTTTTCTTTAACAGGGATCTGATTCAGACCTAATGCTAAATTATGGTTTAGTGTTACGTACACATATCCCTGTACTCTTCCAGTTGTGAGGACAAGACTGGCAATTTTCACTTCCATTTTCAATTAACCATCTTTTATTATTATGTCCAAACTCAAAACTGTGGTTAGTTGTAACTATGATTTAGAGTAACCTTTCTCAATCTGGTACTCTCCAGATGTTGGCCTGCAACTCTCATCATTCCTAACAGTCAGCATGACCATTAGGCACCAGGTTGGGTGAAGGATGGTTTAGAGAAACAATCTAGGATTATAAACCATGGTTTGAAGTTGGCTTATTTCACTAAATCACAGCTAAGACTGACCATGATTTGTCTGTATTTGGAATAAAGATGCATTAAAAAATGGTTAGAAAATGAAAGGAAAAGTGTCCCAGCGACCATGGGATATGGAGTGTTCCAACTCCCAAGGCCATAGACAGTACTACAACCTTGGGAGGGGGTATTTCAGATCAAACTATTTCCCCTCATTCACCTTCTTGCAGCCTCCATGGAAAGCATGGTGATTGTTCTTCTGAGGTGACAACAGTGACCTCGGAAAAGCTCAGGGAAGGCAAAATGGGATTGGTGCATGTGGGGAGGGAGGGGAAAGATGACGCCAGGATTCACAAGATCCTACAGCCACTCTGTCGTTGTGCCTCCCCATCACCGATAAGTGAGCTAGACAGGCTCAGAGGCCCATCTAGCTGAAACATTCTAGATGAAATTGCATCCATTGTTGCTCCTGCCCTGCCTGGCTTATTCTCACAGTGCTTTGGGTAGGTGAAGGGCTATGATCTAATAGAATGTTTACTCTCGCAGTGGATCTATTTGTTATTATTGCAGAATAGCTGCAACTCACTCAAACAGGCAACTGCGCCTGAAATGATGTTTTCAGGAAGGGAGTCTGAGGAACTGAGGCAAAAAGTGGTGACAAAAATGAAATTGTCAGCCTTATTGATAAACTGAAAGCAAATAAATCACTGGGCCCTGATGGTATCCATCCTAGAGTTCTCAAAGAACTCAAATATGAAATTGCTGATTTTCTAACCAAAATATGCAGCATGTCCCTCAGATCAGCCTCTGCACTTTTGCTAAACACACACACACACACACACACACACAAAACAAAAACCAACAACAACACAGAAATATCAGCATATTATATCTTAAAGCTCAATAACTAAGACTTAGGAAAGGCATTTCAACCTTTTACAATAGGGGGAAAAACTGCACAAAAGCTGGGAAGCCATTAAACAATTGGTGGTTTGGGGGAAAGGGGGCATCACTTTCTGGGAAACCCAAGAGGGCCAAATTGGTACCTCTGTGGGCTGGATTTGGCCCCTCCACTAGAGGTATACCTGTCTTAGAGATCTCCCTTTTAAAAAAAAATATAAAAATGTAAATACATATCCCAAAAAACCAGAATAGGATCCGATCTTGCAGTCCTATATACTTAACTCAATGAGGTTTGTTTCTGTGTAATCCCATGTCTACGTAGGATTGCACTGCATATAGGGGGGAATCAGGACTGTCTCTGCTGAACAGGGGCATTTGGAATGTGTGCCTGGGTCATACTTTCTCCTCTTCCCTCTTGCATATCCCATGAACATTTTTTTGCACATGGCTTTTTCTATAAGAACTGGAGATTTCATTCAGCACATTCAATCTTGGCAGGCTGCATGTTCCCTGAGCAGAGACAGGCTATGCATTTCAGAGCTTTTCCTTTAAAAAATAATAAAAAAGGAAGCATTGATGTAAAGGTGCCTAAACATTCTCAGGCCTAGAGGGTGGTATTGTATATTGGAAGAAACCTGCCTTTTTTCTTTTTGTCTACAGGCCCAACCGTATTCACAGGAGCTGCTACATTTGTCCTTCTTCCCATCAGTATTTTACAGATGCCTAGCTTTGCAGAATATTTGTTTGCTTCAGGGTCTCTATTTCTATATAGATATATAACACCTCAGCACATGTAACTGAGAAGCACAGTTGAAGGCAGACACTGTTGTGAAAGAGTATGCTTAATATTCAGGGTGGTGTCCCTTTAAACAGGAAAATCAGATTATAGCAGTTCTTCCCTGCATTGTGTAGAGGAGCCCCTACAGAGTGAAGAAAATAATGATTTCATTTGCATATGTGCAGAAAAGCCAGGGCCCAAGATGTCCATTGATCAAGCCTTGTGCTCAGAAGCTACCTCGTGTCTTTGTTTTACATTTGTTTCATCTGAGCAATTTCGAGTAGGAGGAAAAAGCAAGCTAGGAGCTTTAGAGCTGTTTAGAAAATACCCACCATTTGGTGCAATCATGTGCATTCCGAAAGGAGGTAGTAAAAGGCCTTTTGGAGCCAAGGAATAAAATTAAGCTGCCTCAAGGATGCTTTCAGAGAACATCCAGGGAGAATGACTTATATGCCAAGAGCAACAGGGAGAAAGAAAACAAAACTCTTCACTACCCCCCTTTAATATAGAGGATTGTGTTTTTGTTCTAGGTTGTGATGTTTTAAAATTAAGCAGATGTTTTAAAATTAAGCAACCCACATGCTTTAAAGTAATTAGAAGAACCCCCCCCCAAAAGGGGGGGGAAAGGTTACATCAATAGATTAGTTAGATTTATCTGTTCCAAGGTCAATAGTGATAAGACGATGGTGCAAAATCCTTATTGTCCACCATGTAAATCATCAGAATCATCAAAAATAATTGGATCTCTAGTTAGTTGCAAAATGTTCCCAGTGTTAACAGTCCACTAGCCCAGCAGAATAGAGAAGGTGCAATTGTTCTGCAGTGATCAACAGCCAGAAGTTTTGCAAGGGTTAATACCATACCTAAAGATGACAATCCCTTCATTAAGAGTGATCCTTGAAATGATTTTTTTTCAAGCAAGCCTTTGAAGGAAGGCTGACCCTAAACTAGGGTGACCATATGCAAAGGAGGACAGGGCTCCTGTATCTTTAACAGTTGCATAGAAAAGGGAATTTCAGCAGGTGTCATTTGTATGCATGTTGCATGTGGTGAAATTTCCTCTTCATCACAACAGTTAAAGCTGCAGGAGCTATACTGCAGCTATACTGTGGCCAGATTTAAAAGAGGGCAGGGCACCTGCAGCTTTAACTGTTGTGATGAAGAGGAAATTTCACCAGGTTCTCCATATATACAAATGACACCTGCTGAAATTCCCTTTTCTATGCAACTGTTAAAGATACAGGAGCCCTGTCCTCCTTTTCATATGGTCACCTTACCCCAAACCCCTAACACAGTTTTGTAAAGAATTATTATGGAAGCAGGGATTTGCTTATCTATCCTCTGCATTGCTTCTACACTCCCACTTCTTCCACTTCCAGACTCGCTAGTCCCCTGCTACCCACATCCCTCCTGTTATTTCTGTTCTCAGATTGGAGATAACAGCAGGGGTTCCTAAGAACATAGGTAGAGCCATGCTGGATCAGACCAAGGGTCTACCTGGTCCAGCATTCTGTTCACATAGAGGCCAATCAGCTGCTCATGGGAAATGTACAAGCAGGACATGAGTGCAACACCACCATCCTGCTCATGTTGCCTCAGATACTGGAGGTAGCATAGAGCCAACAGGAGGGCATTCCTGTAGGGGGAATTCCTCCAGGGGGTGGGGCTTGGAGGCCAAGGCCTGCCCAAGCAGCTTCCACAAGCTGAATCCAGAAACTCCATGAGCTGGAGGTTCTCCATCCCTGAAGTACAGTATGCACATTTTCTGCCCCCCCCCCAATGCATGAAGGGGCTGTGTGGGCTAGTCCTGACTCACAGTCTGGAATGCATTCAGCAGCCTTGCCACCCCATCCTCCATGCATTCAAAATGCTTTAGAAAGGCCTCTATGCACATTCCAATAATTTTCACCTCTGAATTTAGCTGCAATCCTCCTAGCAGCTGAGAGGAAATTACAGCAACAATGTATTGTTTCCCCATTGCAATTCCAAGAGTTTGGGGGTGGCAATTAAGACCCATTCACTTTTCAAAAGACCTGCTCCAGGTGGTGATGAGAACTACTGGAAGCAATGAGTGAGCCAATGACAGGGATCAACATGGCTGCCTGAATGTTTTGACTCTCCTTGAGAGTGTGGCCACAAGGACTATCCTGATGAGCGCTGGCGCTTCAACATATATCACTACGCCACTGACTATAGGAAAAGCCTTGACTACTTCTTTCTGTGCCATAAGGAAAAGAACATGCTTGCACAGCCCATCATGTTGCACTGTGTTTCCCTGTCACAGCCGCCATGATGGTTTTCCTCTCTGACTTGCCAGAAGAGTGAGCCAATAAGAGGACACAGTCTTGGCTATCATAGTGCAATTTTAAAGGACTAGGAACTGGTCTGAGGATACTGCTGTGAAAGGAAGGCATGGGGTGGGTGGGTGTGCCATTGATTGTGCATCTGCTCAGCTGGGGGCAACTGCTACTTGTCCAGGGCGTCCAAGCTAGCAAGAACAAATTTACAGCACTCCCGGATGGAGAGCTCCTAACACTATGGATCAAAATACATTGGGCAGCTATTGGCCCTGTTCAGAAGACACTTTAAACCACGGCTTTAACCATGGTGAATAAGGCTTTTCACCTTATTCACCTATTTGCCTTATTCACCATGGTTAAAGGCGTGGCTTAAGGTGTATTTTGAACAGGGCCATTCTGTCTTTTCCTCCCAAGAGGATGTTTGGCTGAAAAGAAAAGAGACATAAGCAGCGGTGGGAAAATGTGGAAACTTAGAATAAATTGATACATAGTCAACATGATACGCTTGGTGCCACACTCTAAAACAAAACAAATTACCAACGACAACATTTCCAGTTTATAAATGCATAGATTTTATATAAACAGATTTTAAAATGTGAAATGAAATAAAACACCAGCTGTTGTCACATGGAGGCTTACAAGTGGAAGACATCATCTGGGCTGGGCTTGGGGTAAAATTCTGTGAATGATGCCTGGGCAAAGCCTTGTTTAGAAGCACCCTTAATGGCCATCCTGAGCAGCAGAAGCAAAATCAGCTGAAAGAGATTCATATTGAGAAAGCCAGTCCCAGATCATACCTCAGTGCCAACAATGAACTTCATCCCACGTACCTGCTTCCCTTGGATTATCCCCGTAGTGCTAAACTTTCATGGTTGTTGTTGTTTTTGCTACCAGGAGACAGCGATCCTTTGCATACCAGGAAGTGAGTTTAAGGGGGGAAATGTAAAAAATAATTAAAAATCAACAGATGAACCAATTCAAATTTGGTATGCTTAAAACTGTCCCTAATATATATTACTGTGCCAATTTTGGTGTCTTTATCTTTAACATTTATGCGGATGTAAGCATTTCTTTAAAATCCTGCTCCAGAGGTGGCTTGGAAGGTACGCTCAAAAAGCAGGGGCTAAATACGGCAAATCTTTTTGCTTTATTGCACAATTAAGGCAGGATGCATAGGAGTACTTCACAATCAAAGCAGATTATAAGGTGGAAAACTTCTGAGTCCTTTGCATGCAATTCGCAGTGATTGTACAGTATAATGCTGGTGTGATAAAGCTCAATGTCCCTTTAACCAATTTGGCAATACTATGACTGGATCTAATAAGAACAGCAGTTTACACTCTCAAATACTCATTTAACTGTCTGTCTCCAATACAGGTCCTTTTCAGCCAGACCCTTTGTCAGTTAATGCCAGCCATATGGATCTGTCTCTTGTAGTAAGACAATTAACACAACCAATTGGACTTTTTTTATAAAATAGAACATGCAGAAACTAGAATCAGAATCTGCTGTATTTTTGAACACTCACCTCTGATGATAAGGCTGCATTATTTAAAAAGAATGAGAGATGTCACCTTTCACAATTTGACAGTGTGGTGGCTAAGGTGTTGGACTGGGAGTTGGGAGATCCAGGTTCTAGTCCCCACTCGGCCATAGAAACCCACTGGGTGACTTTGGGCCAGTCACAGGATCTCAGCCCAACATACCTCACAGGTTTGTTGTTGTGAGAATAATATGGAGAGGAGGAGGATTATGTATGCTGCCTTGGGTTCCTTGGAGGGGAAAAAAGGCGGGATATAAATAATAATAATAATAATAATAATAATAATAATAATAATAATAATAATAATGTTTCTTAGAGTTTGAAATGGAATATGAGTTGCAGGTTGGGTTATTCTCTCACACCAAAAAACATATTGCCTCAAAGAAAGCATTACAGCATGAAAATTAGTCTATGTTCATTTATCGTTCATTCTGACCTTGCTATTTTTGATTGTGCCTTTGTGTGTGTGTGTGTGTGTGTGTGTACACACACACACACACACACATGTACTGTGTACCTTACCACTTACTCAGTCCATTTACAATGCAATCTTATGCGTGCCTACCCAGGTGTGAGTTCCATTGCGTACAATGGGATGGGATTTACTCCCACGTAGGTGTGTATAGGGTTGCAGCCTAAATGTATCCAATGACCCATCTTTCCCTGCAAAGGCTTATGTAGCCAGAAACCAGTTAGCTTCTAGTGTGTCACAGCACTCCTTGTCTTGATCTCTCCAGGCAAAGAAGATCTAAAAAGAACAGGTAAACGTGCTTGTGCAGGTATATTACATACGGATCGTTTCAAATATAGGTGATGAGAGTGCAGGGTAGTGCGGGGGAGAGAATTTTTGGTGCACACACTTTTTTATTTTTACCTTGTCACATTGACGTCTTTGTCCACCACCTCGTCGCTAACCGGCAGCCCGCGAGGTGGCGCTGTTGGTTTATGTTGGAACTGCGCGCCCCCTCGCTCTTCCCCGCCCCCCCTCCGCCTTGTGTGAATGAAATGCGTCGAGATTCCTTCGCTTCTTTCCCCTTTTTTTCTTGTGGTCCCAGCCGTGGAAAAAGCCGATTTTCCTATCCGCTAAAGGGAAAAGCAAAGCAAAAGACGGCACGATGGCATGCTGCTGGGCTGTTCGTCTGCATCCTCCTGGGCCCCGCGGACTTTTGCCTGCGACAACTCCTAGGTTAGATAAAAGAACAGACAGGACGATTCATTCGGTGCCTTTGCGAGCTGCAGTTTGAGCCGCGGGAATTTGCTTGAAAAGTGAGAAAGAGCCCCAGTTGGGGGAATCGTGCGCTCCCTCCACAGCCGACTCGTCCAATGCCTGCAGCTAGCAGGACGTGGGGGGGGGGGGGATCTCTCGAAGGAATCCTATTCAAAGAGATCTGAGTGGATGTTGCAGGTTTGGCAAGCAAAACAAGAGGCTATTCCGCATATTCTTATTTCATGTTCATGGTTCCGCCCCCCCCCCTCCCCCAAGAAGAAGGGCAGGATGGCTTGCTTCCCTTTTCCCATCGTCCCGTATATTTATGAAAAGTTTTCGCCGGTTCCTTCGGATCACATAGGCTGCCCAATGTGTGTGTGTCGATATAATTCAGCTGGATTAGATGAAGAGCCAATTAAAAGAGCCGACCTTGTTGACAGGCTCTACGAAAAACAACTTCTTTTCTCTCTCTTTTTGTGATTTGGCGTAATTTCCATGTAAAAATCATGAGGGTCCCTGCCTCGGATCCATGTTTTTGCACTGTGGAGGCACCCACGAGTGGCGGACCCATGGGTGTTGTGGTTCAGTCTGGAGGCAGATGTTAGTCTTTGGGGGGATTTGACATGTTAGCCTTTGGGGGGATTTGCTCTGTAAGAATCATGAGGGTCCCTGCCTCGGATCCATGTTTTTGCGCTGTAGCAGCACTCATGAATGGTGGATCCGTGATTTGTTCTGATTCAGTCTGTGGAGGCAGATGTGCTCTGTGATTGGATGGTGGTTTTGTGGGTGTCCTCTTTAAAAATCATATGAAATCGTGAGGATCCCTTTTTGATTGCATGGATCCTTTTTTTACTTTCTTCCTTTTTTAAAACCACCAATACATGCAATAATCCCTTCCTGCAAGCCCTTATCCCTCCCGCTGGCTATTTTGGAACATCTTTTATGGGGAGATCACCCTGGAAAAACGATCTAACTCCAACACAATTTGAATTAAATCGTGCACACCAAGCAAGTAATTATTCCGCATTCTTCGTCATAATCTCTCTCATTCAAGACGGATATTAACAACAGTAACAACGACAACAACAACAATAATATCCCAATAAAAAGTTGGTGTTTTAGATGATGATGATGATGATTATTATGAGTCTCCCATATAAACTGGGAAGGTGGGTGCGGGAGGGGAAAAAAGGAAGACGGCTAATTTCATTGTATCAAAGAAACCTTGGCTAATCGCTTCCTTCCTGTGGAATTAGATTCAGGACACCGCTCGTTAGCAAAGAAGCCCAGGAAATTCGCAGACTTATCTGAACCGCGCGGGGTGGGGAATTAATTCATGAAAAAGGAGCGTTGTACAGTGCCAAGCCTCTTAAACACGGCGATGAGACTTATCCGGGAAGGAGCGAGAGAGCGCAGACCCAGACCCGTCGCCAGCCACTTTTGCCCCGTACGGGCGAGCTCGACAGACGAAGTGATGGCTTAGGAGGAGGAGGCGCGGAGCGAGCCGCGAGTGGGCGTGCCTTTTGGGGAAAGGGGGCGGCCGGGGGCGGGCCGGGGCTGGCCAGCGGCCCCTCCGACAGGCGCACGGCGTTGATGGACGCCCGGACGTCACGGGCCCTCCCCGCCTCCTTGGCAATGTCTACAGTCTGCTGCACTCCCAATTTAAGCATTTATTCCACTGGGATAGAGGAGTCTAGAGCAGCGCTGGCACCAAAAAACCATGGCTGGGATTGTATATTTCGTCGTCTTTTCGCTTCTCTTTGGGATTTGCGAGGGGGTCACCGGCTCTCGGATATACCCGGCCAATGAAGGTGAGTGTGGAGAAGAGGGGAGGGGGTGTCCCGGTGCGGTCCGAGGCGCTCCCCTCTTTTTCTGGGAGCTAGAGTCCGTGTGGTTTGGGTGGCTGCCGCTGCCGCTTCGCCCCCTCTCTTTTTGCCACCAGGAGTGCTGGTGGCCGGGACCGTGCGAAGACGCGCGCTCCTGGGCCAGCGCTGGGCAACTTGTGCGGGCAGGACATGAAAGTTCGACCCAGGCGCCTGCAGGAGGGACGGACGGACGATTCCGCGGTGGGCTGCCTGCAAAGTCAGGCTGCTGGAGAGACGGGGGGGAGAGAGCCGAAGAAGGGCAGCCTTTCCGAGGGGCTTTCTCTAGGGCGCTTCGCCTCGCATCCAGGCTCCCTCTCGCTCGGCGACATCGCCTCCCTCCTCCTCCCCCCACCCACCCAATCGCCCCCCAGCCACTCGATGGGGACGCGAAAGTTTGGAGCGGCCAGGCTCGCTCGCACCTCGCCGCCTTCCGGAGCTGGATTTGCCGCAGACGCGACATCGCTGCGTTCGGCCAGGTCCCGCGCGCGCGGCAGCGGCGCAAAACCGCGTGGGAGCTTGACCTGGATTCTCACAGCGAGAGCCATTGAGCCAACCGGGCGCCAGGGGGGGGGGAAGCCCCCCCCCGTTCGAGGATGGAGGCGGCCCACTTGGGATATTTTGGGATTTTTTTTATCCATCTCTCTCTATAAAAAAATACTATTCTAGACCGGAGCCCTAAAGTTCAAAGCACTCCTCCGCCCTTCCCTTCTCGGAACAGGACTCCGTGTCTCTGTCCGCCCGCCATCCCCCTTCCACCTCTTGGCTTGCTGCTGCTGCATTCCGCGGCTGGGGCATACTGAACTGTTTCCTTACTGACCTTCTTCTTGAAAAGCCGGTGGGGAAAGCGAGCAAGACTCGCGAATGCTCTTGTTTGTAAGCTTGAGGTTGCATAATCGAGGGCACGCGCGCGAGCACACACACGCACACGCACACGTTGAATTTGACCGTCTGCCTAGCTGTGCACCACGTATCTAGGTGGTCTCTGCATATTCATAGACCAGCGTGACATGAAAGGGTGCGTGTATGCGCGCACCTGTGCGGTCCCCTGTGTGCGTGCGAGCAAGAGATGCCCCCCTCACACACACGCGCGCGGTTTTTTTTGGGGGGGGTTGTTTTTAGTCCGGCTGTTCGTAATTTGCCCCCAATGACTCCTAATGCAACCTGGCATGCTATCATGTCAGAGGCCTGAAAGATCACCTGGAACATAAGACAAATGCAAGCACGGAGCAGCTTGAACTTGAAACGGAGGAGCAAAAGAATTCGGCAAATTCATTTGCCTCTGACTGGCCTCAGGCTGAGGGATTTGCCTGCTCTTGCACCCGCTGCCCCATTTTTCTTATCTCCCCACCCCTCCTTCTTTGCTGCCCATTATCTTTATCCGCAATTGAGCCACATGTCTTCCCCTTTGCTTGGTCTCATTTGTCTATTTTTGGTTGGTCTCAAAGGTTGCAGCATTGTCCTCTGTGGTGCAGAAATGGTGGGCTAGTTTGAAAAGACTCTCTCTCTCTCTCTCTCCTTCCTCCTTCCTTTTACAAAACGTATCCTGTTCTTTATCTTTTGAGGGGAAAACACCCCACCCCACAAAATTTTGCACAAACATTACAAATTATCTTCACTGGCTGTAGAAAGTAAACTGAATAATATAGCTGCTCCATTCCAAAAGGATAGCTCACTTTTGTTTGTTTATAGTTACAACCCTTTATTTATGGTGTATTTAGATACAGCAGTTTTGTAGACTCACTCTCTTCTCCTCCCCCCCACCCCAATGACCAGGGGAACCTAAGCAGCTGAGATTTTATTGAATCTGTCTTAGCATCATTTATGTTAAATCTGTACCAGGGGAGTCATTTTTCACCTTTACACACACACACACAGCTCATGTTTCTGTTAAAGATGGACCGTCAGGAGGTATAGAGAATGCAGTGGTGGGCCATATGACAAGCTGTTCACCCTATGTTCCCCTCTGCTCCCCCTCCTTTGTTTCCTATAGAACTAACCTCCCTCCGCTACTCACTCTAGGCATCCAGTGCCTCAGTTCCAGCAAAAAAAAAATCAAAGAAGTTAAAAATAAATAAACGAAAACTAAACCAGTTTTCTTGCAAGTGTCATCAAGCACCCAGAAGGCAGGAAGGGAAACACATCAGGCTGAGTTCAGTCATTATGGTGGCATTGATACACCCAAGTAGGGTTAAGCTATATGTCAAACTATATACTGTACTGCACCTGCTTCTGAAATTCACTGACATATTCCTAAGAGATGCACATTTCATAAGCAGAAGTGACAAACGGTGTAAACAAGGACATTTCTTAGAAAGCAAATAAAATTGCCTTTCATTCACCTATCAGAAGCATATGTTAAATACAGTGTTGCTACAGGTATATTGTTCACTTGTCCCTTCAGCCTTTTCCTCACCTTTGTACCTCAAATGCTGCAAGCCTAAATATGAGTGATCCCCATAAAACAGAGTGGGACCTTCTGAGTAAATATGCCTTGTTCTGCAATTCTCTGCACACCCATGAAGTAAATCCCATTGAGTGCAGTGGGACTTCCTTCTGATTAAGCATACATAGGATCATGCCTTCCATAAAATTCAGGGACTAAATAAAATCACGGCTAGGATCTTACCAATAGCAATATTTCTATCTTGGACTTATTTCTTTAAAAATGCAAACTATTCCAGTTTGACTGCAAGTGTTAAAATGGCCAGGAAAATTGCCTTTTGAACATTGTTCTGAAGTTGTATTGCATAGAGTTCAGAGAATCTGCTGTGAGCTGACAAGTTCTGGGTTCAAATGTCACTTTAGCCATAGAATTACTAGGTGACGTTAGGGTCTATGGCTCGACTTCTTACCTACCTATTAGTAATATTTAGGGATATTAAAACTGTCTTATCCACTAGGAATGTTGTAAAGGTTATTGAGATACGTGAAGCACTTTGAACACTGTGGAAATGAACTATGTAGATGTTGGCCCCAATCCATAAAATATTAGTTGCCCTTAAGTAACAAGCTAGTTGCACATACATGAACTCTTACACATTTCAAAAGTAAGTCCTATTGAGTTCAGTGGTTGAGTTCACTGATTAGACAAGCATGGGATTACACTGCAATTTTATCTGGATCAGGCCAACTGTGTATGTCCGTCCCCCCCCCCCCCCCCGATTTACTATTAAATCCATGTTTGTATTGGCATGAATGAAAAAAAAGTTTTGATTTAAATTTCAGTTCAATAGGATCTTCCTCCTCACATGTGGGAACACTCAGGTAATGTTTTTTGAGGAATCAGTCTGAGTTTCAGTAAGTGAAACATAATATTTATATGTGTTTTTCCCTTTTTTGCAGTTACCCTATTGGATTCCAGATCAGTTCAGGGAGAGCTTGGGTGGATAGCGAGCCCACTGGAAGGAGGGGTAAGTTGAATCTCTGTCTAATCATAAAGGTAAATGGCAATGATTTTTAAATTTGTGGTGAATCCTGTTTGCTTGATTCATCGTCGACTGTGGGGAGAAGGTTAGATTTATTCCATGGCCTATGATATGAATTGCACTTTGTTGGAGAAATGTAATACCCCTCATGGGTAGCTGCGTTGCAAAAGAACCATAAAGAGTGGGAAGAGACTTTTAGAATCAGGAATTTGATCAAGAAACACATACCTAGAGCCCAATCCTAAACATGTTTCTTCAGAAGTAAATCCTATTTAATTCAGTAAGATTTACTTTCTTGTAAGTGAGACTTCTATTGCATTCTTACAGCATAATCATCTACATGTTTACTGAGAAGTAAGCCCCACTGAACACAGTGGAACGTACTCCAGTGTAAGTGTGCAGAGGATTGCAGCCTGAGTCACATCTAATATAACTAAAACACCTAGAGAAAATGTATTATGGTAATCAAATGGAAACCCACACCTATTTCTTCCAAAGAATCTTTTTAATAACATTAATATTTGTTGCTTTATATGAATACTATATTGAAAGCCCAAGAATCCAGTTTAATTACTCACAAATTATATTCCATTTCACAAAGGCAGTGAGGATTCTGTACAATTTCCAAAAATCAACTTAAATATTTTAATAGGGTTAGATTTAAAATAACTGCCATCCAGTTTTCAGATGGGTGGTGCTGGTAGAGGGGATTAGTGGATGCCTAAAACAATCCCAAAGATGTGAACTCACAGTCATTTAATAGATTTATCTCCCAGTGAGTGAAAACACACGCTCTGAGTTGATATTGTAGTTCACAAGGTTTCCTCTTCTTCTTTTTTACATCTGTCAAAATGTCTCCTTTTGGGGGGCGGCAATGTATTATACAAAGAAAAGCAGAACAAGAGCTTGGCCTAATCCATTGGTGAATGGCGAATGTTTAACACATTTGCAGATTTAGACGCTGGGAGAGAACGGAATCTCAGCTGAGTCAGCTATAGACAGACCTTCACTCCTAATTTACCAAAGGATTTGTAGACAAATAGCATGCAGCCAGTCCACAATGGTGCTGAGAAATTGCTGAGTAGACCATAATTCGTATTGTATATATTGGGTAACTTAGAGTACTCAGCATCTCAAAGGATCAAGAATTTTATTAATTAAGTAAAACATAACCTTATTTTCACTGCCACACACATAGGGTGAATATTAAGATCACTTTCAGAGGGAAAAATGCCAACAATGCAAATGGTAGTCCCACAACATTCAAATGCACACAAATCCCTTTAAAATTAAATGGAAACTTTTTTTTACTGTGCTTAAAGGCATAGAATTGATGCCTAAGTCCAAATAATTAGAAATCAAAGTCTTGAAACATTACTAAATATGTAAAAGAACAACAGCAACACACACACACAAGAAGATTTCTTCAGTGTGTTATTGAAATATACTGTAGTTTAGCATTCCTCGCTCCTGTAATTAAAAAAGGGGGGCAGGGGGAGAAATAGTGGCAAATGGAAGGAATGTGAGGCTGTTTATTTAGTGATGCATTATGCATAAGCTCTGAATTAGCCCTATCATGGGAAAATTGGGTATTGTCCTGCCCGTATTGTTGCTCTGACTGAACTTGACTGCAGTCAAGTTGTGCTCCTCCTATGCCCACTGTGCTGTCCCTGGAACCATTTTCCCCCCCAAGAAAGAGGGAATGATTGACAGGCCTCTGGCGGTGCAGACAGCACACATTCACTGCTGATTGCAGGCAATTGCCCTCATCTTTTGACAGTGGAGAAAGGTACAGCTTTATCTCAGTGAGAGTCAGGCATCCCAGTTAATCCTATACCCTGGAAAGGTCAATGAATTAAGTCTTTCTTTTGGTGCACCCAGGGGCAACCCTTCTGCAGATTCAAATATCTTCATTTTAAATACTTCAGTAATCTAATGGATCAGCAGCAGAGGAAATCACTATGTTAATAATCATGTTAATAACAACTTGCTAGGTATATACGTTTACATATGTGTGTAGGTTTACACACACACACACACACACACACACACACACACACACGCAGGAATGATTGACTTACATCATAAAACTTAAGTTTGGTGAAAAATGCAGCAACCTCATACATGACTAGTTTTTAAAAAGTGCATGTGCTCCTTAAAGTTAGCAGTGAAAAATTCAAGAGGGCACAGTATGTTTTCAAGTATGTCTGCATGATTGCTTGGAAACCTTTTTTTAAAGCTTCATATGCTGCAGATTTCTTTCAAAGCACTGGAGACAGAACACTCCTTCCTTCCTTCCTTCCTTCCTTCCTTCCTTCCTTCCTTCCTTCCTCTCTCTCTCTCTCTCTCCCCCCCTCCCCTCCCTTCAAGAACGGCCAAATATGTAGCCTTCAAAGATAATCTCTGCTTCCTTTTATACTGTGTGTAGCTCACTGTATGTAGCAAAGTCCCCGTTTTTATAGATCCAGAACAGGTCATTCTTGAAGTGTGAAGTATTTTATGCGTTAATATGAGACACTGGAGATAAAAATAGGCCACTTTACCAGTGAATAGAGCTATTACTAAATCCATAGTAGCCCTAGAGGAATGAATGTGTTATGTTATAAATTTAATTAATGATTTACCTTTAAAATTCAAAGTTGAAAGAAAATGTTGGGTCTGGAATGCTTTACTGTGGATTATTAAACCATGGGAAGGGTTGCTTTAAAAAGCTGAAGAGCAAAAAAATAATTAAAAGTAAATAAATATTTTGAAGAAGTGTTTGTCTTTGGCCACACATTTAGTGTTGCAGATCATAATTTATAATGGTGGGAGATGTGTGATTTTTTTTATTACATTCAGCTGTTTGGCTCTAATTAAATTCAAACAAACAAATAAACAACAAAAATCAAAAGGAAGGAAGTCAGAACCAACCTTTGAGGATTTTTGCAGAGAGACCCACTGAATGTAGTCCTTGTCTTTTCATAAGATTTCAATAGGCTTTGGAGCCAAACTTCTAATGCGAGTTGTCTTTTGTATAAATATGCGAAAGGAGATCCCATTGACAATTCCTACTTCCCACTCCTCTTCCCTGCCTGCCCTTGGACAGACTATAGGATGATCAAATGAAAAATGATGGATCATAAAGGGCAGGATTGTAACACAATACTCATTTCATGCCAGTTGTAAATTAAAGAACTCTGTTGCTCAGATCATGTTAGCATTCTACACTGATAGATGGCTTTTGTCTTTTTTCCTGTAATCGGTGGCACAGTTTGACACAAGCAGTATTGATTCATCCTTTCCCCTCCCTTTTTAAAATTCAAATTATTGTAGGCAATAATTCAAATATTATCCTCCTAACTGTGATGACTTTTGGTGTTAACTACCACAGGCCTATAAACAGGTTCTAGCTATCCTAAATACTTTGTAAACTAAAGAGCACTATAACAGTCATGAACAGAATATGTTAAAGTATAGGCTGGCTTCTGTACTATTCATTTTCACAAGCACATTCATTACTAGGAAGCTCCCTGAAAGTTGCCTTATAATACATGTACTTTATTGTACGGGCTAGAATTTCAGAGTTTAGCTATTATTTTGTATAAATGGGGAGGGGAGAGAAAGTACCCCCTCTCCACTGTTGGACCTTAATTCAGCAGAACCATTCTTCTTCTTCCAAAAGAGGAGTCATACGCCACAGCAGTAGTTTTCTTTTCTGTATCATGTGATTAACAAAATCTCATTTCACATTTTTCAAAGCTTTTATTGACCACTTCCACTCTTCTTTCTTTTATGATGTGTTAATCACACTCCTGCTGGAACACTGCATGATAATGTAGAATCAAAATCATTCTTAATTGATTCTTCATTTTCAGACTAGTTGAGTGTAGGGAGAGGTGCATGTGTGTGTGTGTGTGTGTGTGTGTGTGTGTGTGTGTAGATATAATTTTAAACAGCCCAGAATTTAAACAGAAGAATCAGCACACACTTGAGTTAGGCAATACAGATCTCTAAGACATAGCCTATTACTTGATTATTGCCATTAGTGTTCTTCTAAAATATAAACTGTCTTGTCCTGAGGTGTCTGGAGGCAGAATGGCTTGAAACAATACAAGTGGCGTAAGTTAGCCAAATTTAGGTATGCTTAAATTCCTCTGAAATGATATGTGTAATCCTTTAGCTTGGAAGAACAAAGCCTTAACTGTGGCTATGACCTAAAAATGGTCTTCCATGATCCCATGACACTTTCCATATGTTTCGTAGATGAGACCTGCACTCAGCCGATGCCATGAATAACATAATAAATATTAGTTGACAACGAATTGTGTGTCTACAGCACTCAAAAAGAGATGTAGGTGAAAAGGGCTAAAGCTGACAATGAGGAGTAGCCCTGGAAAGCCTGCAGGGACAGTGAACTGGTGCAGTGTAATAGCTAGAGCATGAATTGTGGAAGGCCCTTGTTCACCTTTGTTATAAACTCACTAGGCATCCTTAGGCATAGTGCCATTCTCTCTGCCACAGTCCTTTCCTTTCCACATTTGTAATATGGGGATAATAATACTGGTCTGTATATTAGGGCTGTTGTATGGGCTACTGAGGTAAAAGGATCAGAGGAAGTATTCTTATATTGAGTGAGATCACTGGTCCAACGAGTTCAGTATTTCCCATGTTGACTGGCAGGAATCTTTTCCGGTAGGAATGCCCTACTGGAAAATGTTGGGAACTGAACTTAGGACCTGTTTCAAGCAAAGCATGTGCTCTACCACTGAGCTATGACCCCTACCTGCCACAGATAATGTGTACAAAGCCCTCTAAACCCTCTGAAATGACACATAAAAAGCTACTGGATGTATTGACATGAATGGGTATTAAGATGATCTGGTTCCTCTTTCCTGTTCTATCATTGAGGTTGTGTAAAACTGTGGACAAGTTTCTGAATCTCCTTATTGCATCTTGCTTAAACATCTGTATACAGGAGAGAATACCTGTTTCAGTTTCACAGTCTTGGTTTTACAAGATTCTTACAAGTAGGGTTCAATCTATTCAGATCATGTTATACAAGGGATGATAAGGAGGGTTTTTGGTAAATATACATTCTCTTTGAGTCATCTGAACAATGTCACTTCTCTGAGATTTTAAACTAGGCTGCTTTTAAAAGCTTATTTTCGCCTAGTATATGGCTTTATTTCGTTGCGATGTTTAACGCATGCTATGTGGCTTGAAATTAATAGCTTTTGTGTAAGAAGGCATAAATGAAACCAACTGGGGGTAGGAATTGAGTTCTCGGGTGAAGGTTTGATTGTACTTTTCACACTATCACATTTCACATTTATCCCTTTGGTTCTTCACAGTGGGAGGAAGTGAGCATTATGGATGAGAAAAATACTCCAATCCGCACGTATCAAGTCTGCAATGTGATGGAGCCCAGTCAGAACAATTGGTTACGAACTGATTGGATTCCCCGCGAAGGGGCTCAGAGGGTTTACATTGAAATCAAGTTCACACTAAGAGACTGCAACAGCCTGCCAGGTGTCATGGGGACTTGTAAAGAGACTTTTAACCTCTACTACTATGAGTCAAGCAATGATAAGGAGCGCTTTATTAGGGAGAGCCAGTTTGCCAAGATTGACACTATTGCAGCTGACGAGAGCTTCACTCAGGTGGACATTGGCGACAGGATCATGAAACTCAACACAGAGATACGTGACGTGGGGCCATTGAGCAAAAAAGGATTTTATCTGGCTTTCCAGGATGTAGGTGCTTGCATTGCCTTGGTGTCCGTCCGTGTTTTTTACAAGAAGTGTCCGCTGACAGTCCGTAACTTGGCTCAATTTCCAGACACAATCACTGGGGCTGATACATCTTCTCTGGTGGAAGTTCGTGGTTCATGTGTCAACAATTCAGAAGAGAAGGATGTGCCAAAAATGTACTGTGGGGCAGATGGTGAATGGCTGGTACCCATTGGCAACTGCCTATGCAATGCTGGGTATGAAGAGCGCCATGGAGAATGCCAAGGTAAGGCCTGCTGCATTGTACAGTTCATTAGGGGTTGGTGCATATAATTGAATCAGAGATGAGAGCAAATGGAATAAAGCCAGTAATTAGTAGTCCCTGTGGGATGCAATGGGATGGAGAGGTCTAATGAGGAAGTCCAGTAGTTCCAGGTGGCAGAGCTAAAGAGTGTATAATAGTGACAGAACAAATGGCACCTCTATAATCAGCAGAAGGCAAAACACATTTTTTGTTTTGGGTAGATTAGAACTCGATTGCATCTCTCCACTCAACATTTGAATGACTATATATCAGAGCCATCATTATTTAAAGTGATAGAATCTCTTTTCCTTACACTTAATTTTTTTTAAAAAAAAAGTTTAAGTGTGTGTCATGACAAGAACCTTTTTAGCCAACATAACAATTGCAGCAGCAACAAATTGTTCTTCTTCATGACAGGAGGCAGAAAGGGCTTTTGGATTCTTTTAGGCCCTTAAGTAACTTTTTAGTGTCTCATTTGTGATTTTTTTCCACTAAATAAGCCTTGACTACGTGACATGTCTGCTTTTGTGGAATATTTTTATTTCCTAGAAAGTCTCCATTGTTTCCTTCACAAAGGAGCGTGCTAGGAGACTCTAAGAAATGCAAGAAGTCATCTGTTTGCTCCCCCTTTCCTGATCCTCTGCAAAATTAGGGATTAAGGCTCCCATAAAAGGCAGCTTATCTTCAAGAAAAGAAAAGAAGAAGAAAAAAGATTTAAATCTCCTTTGTGAGCCCCTGTGATTTTTAGTTATACATTATCATGATTTTATAAGTAGACTATTACTGATTATGAACTTGATTACCCCCTTAGTCAAATGTTCAGGATCAATCTCTAATGGCTTTTTTTTTTTGACAAATGAATGGCTCTTTGTATATATTGCTAAAGTGAAGAAACTGAATTGGGCCCAGCAATGCTTAATCTGATGCATTTTAATTGCATTTTGCTAAGGCTAATCATTTAATCACTTGTTGTTGGGTTTTTTTTTTAAAAAAAGAATAAGTGATGAGGGAGAAGTAGCACCAAGCAGATTATTTTCCCCACCCTGCAAAACAGGTATAAAACGGCAGCTTCCTCCCACCCCAAGAGAATATTCTACTGATATTGTTTTATATGATCATTTATGAGCAATGCTGAAGTTCATTATTATGCATTGAAACAAAGAGTTGGCAGAAGGTAGCTATGAGAATAAACATCTTCCTTTGCTATCATATTTTTATCAGATATGTGCATGTCAGTTGGGGGAGGGTGGTCTGAGCTTATTTTATTGGCAACACAATTATGAAGGGTTGGAGTGAGAATTGAAAAATGAATAGCATAATGACAGGGCACCATGTCTAGAGTAAATTATTCTGTCTCTTGGAGTGGGCAGGCGCTTAGAAACCTTTGCATGTCAAGAACAAATAAATTGCTACCAACATGCAAATGTCATGCTGAATTGATGTTTTTTAGGAGACTGCCAGTGTCTAGGAGATTTTTTTAAATATATATATATATATATATATATATATATATATATTTCCCCTATGTTGCAAGCAACAATTATTAGTGTTTCTTTGCTGCATGGTTAGATTATGGAAAAACATGGGGATAAAATTAGAACATTGGCTATTGCAAAGAGATTATTTTGCATTTTGCTAAAGGGGGTGTTAGGGCAGTATTGGCTAACCCTGATTGATGCATAATTAAAACACTCCTTAGTCAATGACCCACACATTATTATCTAATCAAATGTCAACAGAGTGTTGTGTAGAAGAAGTCACTTGTGATGTTTTGGAAGCAGGAAGAACAACGTAGGCAGTTAAAAGAATAAAGCAGTAGGTGGTTGAAATCAATAACTTTAGAGAAAGTATCTGGAAACTCTCTGTTAAGCTTTACTGGACTTACGAAAACTGATTATTCGCACCTCAAGTTAATGACAAATCCTGATGAGATCATATATAAAAGGAAGAAAGAAACCTTTTGTCTTTTGCACCTCCCATATTAAAGCTATTCTATTAAAATTCCTCAAGGAGAATGCAAGCCAGTAAGCAATCTTAAATTGTTAAAGGCTGTTCATCAGTTGTTTGTGGTTTCCTTGTAAAATGTTGTATTTCTCTCCAATTCCATGACAAAACTTTTATGTGCACATGCACGCACAAACACATACACACACAATTCCCAAAGCCCAAGCTTTATTCAGAGTCACTTGACATTTGCTGTGAATCCAAAGCATGCGTGCAGGTGAAGCAGATGACGTAAGATTTGGATTCTCTTGCATAAGCTTAACTTGTTTTTTTATCTATCTTTATGACTCAGCAAATGTGCTGCCCTCATAGCTTTTGCAAATAAATAAATAAATCAGATATGGTGGGTGGATGGAAAGGGTTATTGTGGAACTGGAGGGGAAGCATAAGAGAAGAAAGCCATCTCAAGTACCCAAAGGTTTATAAAAGGACACCAACCTAGGACCAGAGGGGTGTGCACAGAGTCCATCCAATTGTTTTCCCATGTGCTGACTGTGGCAGGACAAATGCAAGAGGAGGTCAGGGGTCATCCACTTCCTCATCCATCTTCCTCCTGTGATCCTGAGGTCAGAGTTAAGATTGATTAAGACCTTAAAACCCCCACAAAGGTTTGGTGGGCAAAAATGGGCAGGGCGGATGACAGGGCAGAGGGTGCCTCCGTTGTTCAGAGATCTAACATTGCTCATCTGCTGGAGTCTTTAGAACCTTGAGGAGCAAATGACATTTCCTCTTTCCTCCAGCCGGGTATGTAAATTGAGCTTTTTTAAAAAAAGAAGAAGACATGTTGTGTCGTCTACCAGGTGATGCTTGGATTACCCCTCCAAACCAGCTGGTTTTTTTGTTTTGTTTTTACCTTCTCCCCTATTCTGCTCTGCCTCTTGGTGAAACAACTGAGTGTTAAATAAGAAGAATGTGTATTAGGGTTAACAGAAGCTTGAACTTGCTGAGGGGTTGAATTGAATGAAAATTATTCTGTTCAGAGTTTGCAGTGGTCGCAAAAGGGCAGGAAAATGGAAAGAAGCAGGATTCTAACATTTTCCTATATATAAAATCTCTTACACACTTCCACGCTTAAAATGTTTAATATTTTGAGGCCATTCCCTCTGTTTGTTGAAAGTTGTTTCCCTATAATTTTAAACAGAAGTAACAGAGATGTACACTTGATTTTGCTACTACCTTCGTGTTTTGGAAAGAAAAAAATGCATGGGAAATATTATTAATGAAACATGAAATTACCATATCTTTGAGACATATTTCAAGGCTAAGGTAATTACTGGTTTGAGACAAAATAGCCATTGACTGATGCTCTTTGCTAAGATATATCATTGTGATTTAAATTGTTTTGTTACACATTAGCTCAATATGGTTTTTATTTCTGTTAGCTAATTTCCTTATCTAAGTAAGTAGATGTAATATATGGAAAAAGCAAAGAAAGTGCTAAATCAAGCAAGTAATAGAATTTTACTCTTCTGTAATTGTTGTGATGCT
The DNA here is from genome assembly GCF_023053635.1 of Elgaria multicarinata webbii. Lineage (NCBI taxonomy): Eukaryota > Metazoa > Chordata > Lepidosauria > Squamata > Anguidae > Elgaria > Elgaria multicarinata. The sequence goes on from NC_086178.1 coordinate 41,673,304, forward strand.
GTCTGAGAAACTGGAAAGTTAAATTTTATGTATGTGATTTAATGTTGGTGCACCATAAAACTCATATTTTTTATTACAATTTGCATAAATGTCCCAAGAGTTCAGCATTTTATATTCTTACATATTTTCTTGGTAATGTGAATCCTGCCCAAGCCAATTGGCCAGAAGAGTCCACATATTTAAAATATGGCTTTGAAAGCATCTTCCTATTGCCATTTTAGAATTTCCCTTCTGCCTTTGATAACAGGATACTTAAGTTTTAATAATTTCCATGATATAAATACCTGCATTTCTCTGGCTTTAAAAAACTTCTTTTCTCTATTGAACAATTTTAAAAATGTAAACCCCTATTCTGGGTGCATAACCTGCAGTCCATAATTTTACTGCTGTAGTTCTAATTGAAATCAACAGGTATTGTTCATGAGTAACTTTGTCAAACACCCTTTGGATGAATCCAGAAAAGCAAAATGTTCCACATTATTTTGATTTGTAAACTGGATTCTGGGTACTGTTGAAAGTATGTATGTGTGTGCGTGCATGTTTGTGTATAATGATGGAATCCTCAGAAGACAGCCCCTCAGTTTAATGGGATATATTCCCATTGAGGTTTATTTCTGCATAGATAAGTTTGGGATTGCACTGCAAAATACCAAACTTATTGATAAATTATGTTTGTGTGGAAAAGGTTTTACCATTATTATTATTATTATTATTATTATTATTATTATTATTATTATTATTATTTATATAGCACCATCAATGTACATGGTGCTGTACAGAGTAAAACAGTAAGTAGCAAGACCCTGCCACATAGGCTTACATTCTAATAAAACCATAATAAAACAATAAGGAGGAGAAGAGAATGCAAACAGGCACAGGGTAGGGTAAACAGGCACTGGGTAGGGTAAAACTAACAGTATAAAGTCAGAACAAAATCAAGTTTTAAAAGCTTTAGGAAAAAGAAAAAGAAAAGTTTTTAGCTGAAGTAAAGTTAATAGAGATGAATTGTGGTATGTGTTACAAAGATTTGTTGATCGATTTCTATAGCTGGATTCTGGTTGTTCACTAAAATATTGCAGTTTTTCTCCTTTTAAATGTAAACTGTAGCAAACTCTGGGCTATCATCATCACAGGTTTATGAACAGTACACAGAACTTTCACATTTAGTGTACAAAATCTAAGATGAACTTTCTAACTTAGAAGATTGGCCATAGAAACACAGCATGGCTGTCATTGGGTTATTTATCTATGTCTAATAGTATGGTCCACTGATCCCAGATCTTTATTGTAGCTGTAAGGGGACACAATAAAGGAAGACTTCAGCCATCACTTACATCTTTTGAATCTCTCTCTCTCTCTCTCTCTCTCTCTCTCTCTCTCTCCCCCCCCCCCCTCTCTCTCTCTCTCTCTCCCCCTCTCTCCTTTATCCCTTCCTTGCTCGACTTTCAACTTGTGGGATCAAAATCTACTCTCATTTCATCTGATTATGCTTCCTCCTTTTGATATACTTTGTGGGAGCAGGTGAGGTCACATAGTTTCATGAGCTGGAAATAATTAACACTTCCATGACTAAATGGTCACTTTATGAATATTCAGGATCTGCTTCACCCTCCCTGGGAAGCAAACATGTTGGTTTCGTTCTCATTACTCCCACTGGAGGCTGGAGAAGTTTCCCCTGTGAATGGAGGATTGTCAGCTGTTTGGCCAGTTTGCTTTTTGCATGCAGCAGATTCCTCATTTGCATATTTTGTATACACCCTCATGCAAAGTAGCCCACCCATTTCCCACTTTCACAAAGGAGATAAGCGCTTCCTTTGGAAAGTTCCCGGGAGAAGCTCCTTCTGTTTATTATGCAGATCCTAAAGTCTTGGATTTCATGCAAATCAATTCCATTTCGATTTAAGTTCTTTGTTCGAAAGATAGGGAGTGTTATATTTGCACAGCATTTCTCTTTGAAGCCCAGTCCTTCCTCTGTATGAGTATGGTTTGATTGTCACCTCGCACACACACAAAAGTACAGGCTTGGGGCCCTCTTTCCTTATGGGAAAGAGCTACCTACTGGTGCGTTACTTAGCTGTTAAGTTAAGCATTCACACTTTACATATGAACTTCTTCCTGTGTTTCAAAGTTTTGAAAATGAAAATGGACAATTCAACTTGGGTACATTGTGGAGGACGGAAGGGAACACCCTGATTTTTATTGCAAATTAACGTGAGGCTGTATTGCATTCAGCCTTCCAAAAAAGGACATTCCTATTCTGCTGACTGCACTAAGCAGACATAAGTGTGATGGGTAGAGATTCAAGATTGTACAATGCTTGATATTGTAATGATAAGAATAAAATTAGTGATATGATCAAGTTAAAAGGAATTCCTTCATTAACTAATCTAATTAATTAAATTAAAGTGACTCAGAGAAGAGACATATGCATTACATACAAACTACTTTTTTGTATGTTTTTTTATCTCCTTCCCCCCCCCCCCCCACATTTATGTCTGTATGACTAATATTGTTATAGGGTTGCTTCAGACAGCTTGGTTGAAAGGTTTGTTGATCTAAACGATAATACATAGAGCAGTAGATTGAAAAAAAATTAAAGACAAAAATGCATCTTTCCTTCTCGTATCTTAAAATTTAAAATCAACAGTATGAAATCGGGACCAAAATCCATGCTAGATTTATTTTCTCTAAACTAACAGTAAAGGGCAGATTTTTTGCCCCCTGTGAATATGCACACAAAGCTTTTTGATGTGCAATTAGCGTTTAACTCAAAGTTAATTTCACAGAGCAGTAAACTGCAGAGTGTCAGGCCGTGTGGCATAATTAAGCAGAGGTTTAAAACAACAAAGAAACGTGCAGAAGCACTGGTTCATTCCTGTGCAGCGTTGGAGGAAGTGAGACCATTTGCTTCCCAGTGTAATTGGAAGGGCTATTAGGATTAAATAATACCAAGAGGCACCTCTTGCTCGGCCAGTGTGTTTGGTTCAGCCTTTCAGGAGAAGTAACTTTCAGTCTGAAGAAATCCTGTTTTCTAAAGAAAAGTTATGAAATTGCACTTGCCTTCTAAATTTGCTAGACTACATCATCTTTTATTAAAAAATGGCACTGGGTACAGCCATATAGCTCTTGCTCTTCTTTTCTACCTGCCCGCTTGTACATACAGCTATGCCATTGTAACCCTCTCTGCTTTCCTTTCTCCTGAGGCAAATGGGCACTTAATAGTCAATGACTGGATTTGCATGATCACTGTGGCTTATTTAAGCCATGGAGAGTTGTGGTGCACGCCGACTGCCATTTTGAATACGTAAGCCACAGCAAACCTATGCAAAGTTGGTTTAATACTCACATAACCCATGGTGCTGGGATTCATATGACACAACAAGTCACAGCACACTGTGGCTTACATATTTAAAATTATGGCTGACACGCACTGCAAAGCCTTGTGTGTTAATTAATCCATGGTGCTTTAGTGTTACATGCTCAGACTCTTACTCCTTCTTTTCAGTGATCCTGTAGTGACCATTTTAGCAATCCCAGTGAGGTCACAACCATATTTATTCATTGTTTAATTATCCTTCGTATTTATATATCGCCCCCAAACAAAGGTTGTCTGGGCAGTTTAGAGATTAAAAGATAAACTATAAGATACAAGTAGAACATGAAATAAAATCTAAAACACAATACAACTAACCCAAAAGTTCTAAACATTGTTTCTTCAGCAAGACCCTCAACCCTCCCCATCGTAGCTGCTCAGCTGGTGTCCACAGTTCTGCTAGGTGAATCTTCGGGTTGGAAAAACTGCATCTTGGGGATTTTTTCTTAAAACTGATAATTTTTAAGCAATGCTCTCTGTTGACTGGCATGCTTTGCATGGATTTATTAAGTGATGTGCAACCTTTAAATAATAATTTATTTCAATAATTTATTTTATTTTGTTTCTGCTTGTAATTTATTTTTCAACTCTACAATTCCTAGTTAAGAATATATTATTAGGAAGGTTAAGCATAGACTTGCTCAAAGTAAGGGCTTTCTCCGCTGTGGCACCCCGGTTGTGGAACGAGCTCCCCAGAGAGGTCCGCCTGGCGCCTACACTGTACTGCTTTCGTCGCCAGCTGAAGACCTTTTTATTCACTCAGTATTTTAACACTTAATTTTAACTTAAATTTAAATTTTACTGTTTTAACTCTGTATTTTAATCTTATATCAACTTTGCTGTGTGGTTTTATCCTGGTTGCGCTTTTTATTCTGTATTTCGTAATTGTGTTTTAACCTGTTGGGTGTTTTATTGTGGTTTTAATTTTTGTGAACCGCCCAGAGAGCTTCGGCTATTGGGCGGTATAAAAATGTAATAAATAAATAAATAAATAAATATAATACAGGCTGTTATTGTTGGGGTAGGTTAGAAAAGGAAATCTACATTATTAGGCCTCTTTAAGGAAAGGGACTTGTCTTCTCCCTGATGTTCTGTAATGTGCCATACACACCGATAGTGTTGTATAAATACTTATGGATAATAATGTTCCGGAGCTGAGCAGAGTTTAGGTAATAAACTCCCCCACACAATTATATCTTGGTGATCCCTGGCTCCAATTAAGGCCCACTTAAAATATACATTTCCTGTCTGTGGAAGTATATGTTGTGTCCTCATACTGTATTATAAGTGATTCAGAACCTGACACACCTGTCTGGCACCCTGCATCCCTCATTACTTACTGCAAGTCTCCCAGCCTCAAGATTTTGTGGGTTCTGGCCACAGCATTCTGTTGGGTTCACTGTAGTAACTTCCACTCCCTGCTAATGGAGGTTGGTTTCATGCTCAGACAAAAACAACTCAGGAATGTTCTGGTTCTTACAGCTGCTGTGGAAGTACCTTTTTGGGACAGAGATCTGAGTGGAATCTGATTTCATCAGTAGGTTTACCAGACACTAGCTGGGGGTGTATTGTGATTCCATTCATTGGAACAGCGGGAACAGTGCATGCAGTTTGGCATTGTATGGCAGTCCTTGAGACTCCTTCAACAGCAGTGTAGCTAGCATTAATCCAGGCCCCATCACAGGGTCTATCCCCAGAAGAGCTGTTGGGTGGTTCAGCAATGACACAGAAAGAAATGAAAAAAACAGTTCCCTGCTCCCAAGGAAATTACAGTCTGACAGCATGGTGAACCAAAGGGTGGGGAAAGGCTTAATAGTTCCTCTTGTGGCTATTCCAACATTATATTTTTACATTTTTATTCAGTACTCGTATTTCTATCTATGTCAAAACATATAAAGTGTGAATTGACGGATCAAAATAAGTCCACCTGCGGGCAGGGTAACCACGTTTACGTTAAATGCAGGTTTACCCTGTTCAATTACGAAATGGGAATGAGTGTGTTCAATTCTTTACAAGAGCATATGAGGAAGAGAAATCTGGACATCTCTCTCTCCACACCTTGCTATGCACTGTTGCTCTTAAGCAGTTTTTCCTCAGCCTATCATAGGGTTAGCTAGACCTAAGGTTTATCCCGGGATCGTCCCGGGGTCATCCCTGTGCATCTAAATGACACACAGGGGATCCCGGGAGCAGGCCGGGACGATCCCGGGATAAACCTAAGGTCTAGCTAAGGCCTTAGATACAGATAGTGAGTGACTTTTAAAGTAAAGAGTAGGGCTGTGCACCAGCCCCCTGAACCGCTTCATGGACCGATCTGGAACTTTCAGATTGGGCCCGAACTGGTTCGAGGACAAAATGGGGGCGAATAAGTCCCCCTCCCTCCTCACCTGGCTCCATCGTCCGCCGCCGCACGGACCGCAGCGGCGGTGGGTGGCAGAGCCAGGTAAGGCCCCCCCTCCCCCCACCACTTACCTGTCTCCGTTGCGGTCCGGCCGCGGCTTCAACTAAAGCCTGTGCCTCAGTTGAAGCCGCCGCCGGACCGCGACGGAGGCAGGTAAGCCCCCCTCCCCCCTGCCCCCTTACTTGGCTCTGCCGCTGTCACCACATGGACTACGGCAGTGCCAGGTAAGCCCCCTCCCCCACACTTACCTTTTTTTCAGTGCTCCAGATCGAGGCGAAGGATCTGCTTCATCTCGATCCGCTTCATCTCGATCCGCAGCTCCCCCGACCCGATCCAAAGGCGGAGACGCATCAGGCCACTCCACTATCTCTTCTATGAAGCGGAGCACAGCCCTAGTAAAGAGTAGACCAGCTACCTCCACTTTATATGTGAATGGGTCAAACATGTTTCACAAACAAATGGAGGCTCCTCGTGTGTAATTCAGTCCCAAGAGTAATGTTGTCATAGGCACTTTTGTGACATTTAATAATAGGCTTAAAGGAAAATGTTAAGAAGTGCACCATTCCCAATCATATTACTGCAGTAGAAGGAGGTGCTGAAAAGTAACTGAGCAAATGCACAAACTCTTGTCCCCTATTAGAGGAATGCCATTTTCCCCATGCCCCCAGGAATTACATTGGTATTAGGAGTTCCGTAGTATGTATGTAGAACTCCTGGTAACAAATTCTAAACAGTGACCTGGTTTGCACGACAGAACAGAGCACGGTGGCTTAATTTATCCACAGGGGCTGTTGCGTCATGTTGGGTGTCCAACCGGCTTGCCGTTTATTGTTGTGTCACTCTCAACCATAAAACAAACCATGGGTTATTTGAGGGTTGTCTAAGGCCATGGCTAGGCGAGGGGGTTGGAGGGTGACGATCTCGTGATTTTATAATCGCCCTCGTCTACACATGACCTCATCATTGCCCTTGTCTACATATGACATCACGGCCACCATTTTTTTTTTTAAACAAAAGGAGCGCACGAGTGCTTGTGCAAAAAACGTGAGGTGTTTTTTTAAAAAAACAACAACAACACCCCTCCCCTCCCCACCCCACCCCACCCCCGATGGGCACAGAGCACGCGAGGAGCCGGGACAACTTGTGACGCCCAGCCACACGTTCCGCGGTCTTGGGATCAGACTGCGGAAAAAGCAGGAAAAAAGGGGCCTGCCGATATCCCAGGGCAAGGGAGGGATCATCTCTCCTTGCTCCTGGGATGCCCTGAGCGTCATGTGGACACATAGGGACAATCCCGGGGCGATCCCTGGGATATTGGCTGGTCTAGCTATGCCCTAACTCTCAAACAACTGCTGCCATTTTTGTTCACAGGACACTGCAAGCCAGCACTTGGCACAATGTGACAGTCCCTGTGGATAAATTAAGGCACAGTGGGCTCTTGTGCTGTGTAAACCAGGTCATTGTCATTGCAGTCCTATACATGTCTACTCAGAGTTTATTCCACTGAGTTCAATTGGATATTGTTGGACTCTAACTTGCATCAGCCCTAGCCAACATAGCCAATAGTGAGGAATGATGGAAATTTCAGACTGACAGCATCTGGGAAGTGACACATTTCCCAATTCTGGGGTATATAAGATTGCAGCCCTTGAGTATTTTTTATAATCTTTGTCAGCATAGCAAAGAACATTTTTTAAATTTGCTTCCATTGCTAGGCTTTAGATGATGGTCTTAAATGGTGGGTTGGACATCAACCATTGCAGTAGAATGCTGGACTTGGAAATGGGAGATTCAGGCTCAGTGTAGGGTGGCTCATTATGTCAGCCTTAATTGCTTATCTATAAAATGGGATTACCAATTTTACAAGGGTGCTTGGATTGCAAGTCAGTTTTCATGTTAGAAGTATGAATTACCAATATTTGAGCGAGTCAAAGTATGAGGGGCGATGGATGAAGGCAGCAAAGCATTCCTTTATTCAGTTCTAGGTCCAAACTGAAGACCATTGTTTAAATTGCTTTCAACAAAGCTCGATGAATCAAACATAATTCCTATAACTTTTCGCTAATAAATAATAGATTGGCAGCTGCCTAAAAATACTTAAAATATCATTTGAAATGTCTATTGATAACAATAACTACTCTTATTGACAAAGACGCTTTACACAGCAGTAGTACAAAGCTACAATACAGTGTCTTAATTATCCAGATAATCCTGTTTGCTTGTATTTTTAAACTATGAAGTGCTAGGTAATTATTCAATTCTTAATAGAAGTCAAATGGCAATGTAAACAATAATTAGGATGTTAGACAGACTAATGCGCTTCAAAGCAAATTGGATTTTTTTTTCATACTGTTCAGCATGAAGTCCCATAAAGCTAACAATTTAGTGGCTAGGAAGCAAGTTCCATTTTGTTCATATTTTATGGTGTTATCTCTTCATGCCTTGTTTGAGAGAATAACAGTTTGCCCCAATGAAGCTGCCTGCTCCAGAGCCAAATGTCACTTTAACAATCGGCTCCCTGCCGTTTGCCATTTGGCTACGCTCTCCCATGGCTCCAGATTGGTTCTTTGTCTGCTTCAGTTCCAGCAGGTCAGAGGTTAAACAGAATACTGATTTCCTCCCACAATATTGACGGCAGGTAAATATGGACAGGACTGGTGCTTGATTAACATGCAGCCCATGCTGGAGAGATTTGTCCTCTGGTCTCTTTTAGGGAGAGATGTGCTTACTTTAAGATTAACATTTTCCTACTTGACTGTTCTTTTCTTCTGAATTATATGGCTTTGAAAGCAGCTCCATTTCCCTTTGAAGCATTCCCTTAAGCAGAGAGCCTTAGAAATAAGGGCTACGTTTGAAGAAGTCAAGGTTTATTTCAGATAAATGTAGATCTGGATTAAAATTTATGGCGCCACTTCTGCTTAAAGTGTCCAAGGAACCGCAGTCCAGATCCCAGCCTCTCCCAAGCCCTGAATTTTACCTCTTTAAAATTTTGTACAAATGACCTGAACAACAAGTGCGAAGCAATTATGATTCCTAGTAAATTTTCTCTCTCTTGTCAACTGAGAGGTTATCGAGCATTTTCCCCCATAAATACTTCCCGAGACAGTTAATTAAATCTCGTCTTTGTCTCCATTACTTCCATTGTATTCACCCACAACTCAAGGACAGCTCACACTGGTAACAAAGGCATGAGAAAAGGACGCTGCTCCCCCCACCCCCAAGATATTTTAATCATGGGGTTGTCACACAATAATGCTGTTGGGTGCAGGGCTTGTTTAGTGTGTGCTTCGTGTTCTCACCAGCATTTGAGTGACTTGAACAATTGCTTTTCTATGCCCGCTATCAAGACTTTTAAGAAGGGTGCTAGTGTTCGTCTGCAGTGAGGCTAGTAATGAATTACAGCTGTTTTAATTACACCTACTTTCATTGTTATTCCAAGAAGAACAGGTGTCTGGGGAAAAAAAAACATAATTAGTGCAACCGTCCAAAGGGTTAGATATTTCTGTTGGTGTGTTTGTTAATTAAAAAAAAAGAGGAAATCATTCATGCTAGTTTCAAATTATGAACCAATTAATTTTCATTCTTATTTTTATTTTGTTTAAAAGTACTGCCCTTGACTTTTTTCAGGACAAACGATATAAAAAATACTGATTAATTAGCCTTGCTTTCAATATCAGCCTATAGTAAATAGTTTTTTTTTTTTACTGTTGTTTTTCCTCTCCCCGCCTCCCCCCGCTTGAGGGTAAGTAACAGTAATTTAAATGGAGGAAGAACACCCAATTCAAATATATCCTTTACACAGAAATTAAAATTATGCCAGTCCCATCCCTGCTTAAACCTGGCTACCTATCCAGGAAAGCCTTATGGGACGTTCTGGAATGTACACATCAGCATGTACCTCTATGAACTTGGTCTTCCTTGTAGTGTAGTTTATTTGCTTTTCTTTTTCAAGGGTTTTCTGTAGCTGAAAAAGGCATTTCCACTTGGAAAACAATTTCTTTTGAAGTGCCCAGCCTGTCACTGATTGAAACCACCACAAGGAAAATTAGCATATTAAAAGAACTGGATCTATACCTTTCCCCCATCTCGGCTTCTCTTCAAGGCAAGAGATTTTTGAGTAGCACCAGGAGTTTCCTTCTCTGCAGCCAAGGCAGTCAGATTTGAGTGTAGGGTGGGTAACAGGGTATACCTTGGTCAAACTACGGCAGCTTGATCCTCTTTCCCAGGCTCAAGTATAGTCATTTGAAACTGGATTCAAGGAGAATTGACAGCTTCAGGAAGTGCAGGCAGTTCATGTAATTATGGAGAGGATTAGAAAGTAAGTGTAGGAAGAAATAGGAGATCAATACAGGGCAGAAGTTGACTGAACTCATCCTTAGATGTTGGAGTACTCAATTTTGTAACATTTAGCATGAGTATGTAGAAGATTTCTTTTAGCTTATCCGATATGCATGTAAATAGAACTCCTCCCCACCCATCATTTTATAAAATGCTCAGAGACCACTGGCAAGATGGATAAGTTAACAATTCTGTGAACTGTTAAAAGCAATCTTGTTGAGAACAGCAGGGGGTTGTTTTTAATTTCAATTTTTAAAAAAGTGTGCTTTGTCACAAGGAGATTAAAAAAAAAGAATAAGGACAAAAATTCCAGCTAAATGTCCCAGATACTGGTAACTTGGCTAGATTTTGCCAAGATTGTGTAGGTTCAGTGACATATTTACATTGTTATACTGGCCCAGTTTTTAAGCCACCATGGACTGCAGCTCATGCAGGCGGCCATTTTTAACATTCAACACCTGGCTGCGGCTTGTTGTGTCGTGTGTTAAATAATCTTTATATTACCCAACAAAAGACCATGGGTTATGTGAGGGTTGTTTAACTCTCCCACAACCCCCACATGGATTGGCATGACATGGGAAGCTGTGGCTGGGTGTAAAAAATGCAAATTCTGCCTGATAGTACTGGCATGTGCCGCAGCCCACTGTAGCTTAAATTAGCCATGGTGGGCTGTTATGATTGTGCAAACTGGGTCACTACGTTACTGAGGCCATGGAAGATTTTATGCTTTAAAGATGTACACTTTTGTAATAACATGGTAATTCTCAAAGGCTTATGGTCACGCTTATTGATAAATTTTCACCCAACTAAATGTATTATTGTGTACTTTACATCCGTAACTCTCTGCGATTAACAAGACAAAAAATTATGCCACTGAATGACACAAAGGTTTGATTTACCTAAAGCTGAGAGTTCTGACCTTGACTGCTGCTTTGGCTGTAGGCAGTACACTTAAACTTTCTGCTTTTACATTCCCATCTGTCAAGCATGGCTGACATTAACCTCACGGAAGTGTTTTAAGAATTAGGGAGTGTTTGCAAAGATGCCTTGAGGATGAATGGGGTTATATATTTCCCAGCTGCCAGAGAACTTTTTCTCCCATAACTATGCTGGTGTTTTAATTAGGGAATTATTTTGACTGATTATTATATTTGGATGCACACTACCTGATGTTATATCTGGAAATACATTTCTAGTTGTCTTAGTTCTGGCACTGCTCCTGTTAAATGCATTCTTATGGACATAAAGGTATGTTCAGCTGGTTCTATTATTTGTGATCATATGCAGGACTTGAAACAAATATTCAAACATTTCTAAGTGCTAGGGAAAAATTAGAAGCTAACTTTCAAATTCTTAAGCTCCAATTCTGGGTAGGGATGGAGAAAATGTCAAGGTGCTAGCATCAAGCTCAATTATTGGGTACTTCAATGTGGTTTTTTTGGGATTTTTTGTAGCCTTGATTGAATGTATTGTTTCAGCATGTTTGATATGCATACTAGAATGCACAGACTAAACACAAGAAGAATGCAACCAATAAGCCCTATTAATCCAAGAGAAATTTACCATTCTTTCTGCAAAACTTTGTAGTCAACCAATCCAAATGTTCCTCTGGTTCACCAAGGTGTTGGGGCGGGGGGGGGGGGACTTCATTTACCCTGCATATAATAGCAGAACATGGCAATTTATAAATTGCAGCTTGAAGGACATAGTCCTACAGTAATGCAAATTTAACAAATATCAGAGATACAAAAAATGATTCCCTATATCCTTGCCAATCAACCATGCTCATATAATATATCAATACAATTTACTTTTGACAAGGCGATAAGAGCCCATAACTATTATTTAGCTCCAGAGAAGATTCTTCCTCCTACCTTTCCCTTGAATAATGAGTCCACTCCTATAGGCCTAAACTAACCAATTCATGGGGGCGACTCCATCTCAGATTTGGGAAGTAATCATTTCGAATAGGCTTCCATGTAAGTCCTTGCACCCAGTTATCCCAGCATGGCTATGCTCATTCAAATTTGGATGTTTGCGGTGTGGTCCGAAAAGGTACATCTTAATGAACTGGCAGAGTCAGAACGTTTCAGCACTCTTCTCCTTGCAAGCACATAATATTTGCTTTCTTACAATTCTTTTTCAATATGCTAGGCTTAGGCCTTGAAAAGTTATTCTGTATTTGTGAGGTAGCCTCTATAATCTTATCTGACAAAAGCCCTATTGAGACATTTCTGGAAAGGCTCAGTTAAACACATGAGCAGGGAGCAGAGCTGCACCATGTAGCTCCCAACAAATCACACATATTGTTGCCCCCCTCAGGGCAAATGCCTGTAGGGAGGGGAACTACACATACACAGTTGTATGCATAGTCCTCCTCCCTACTGACATTCTCAGTACATGAATGGACTCTGTGGAGGGTGGGGTGGTAACACAAATGATGTTGGGTCAGGGCTACATAGCACAGCCCACTCCCTACTCACAAGTTTAATTAAGCCCTTTCAGGAATGCCTGAATGGGTCTAAAGTTGGGTGAAGTTTGTACAGGCTGTAACAGCATTCATATCTGATCTTAGGGATTTAGTAACGCAGCATAGAAGAAAAATAGTACTCCATTATATTATGCCCATGAAGGTATAGGACTCACCATCCCTAGTGCACAGCTATCAAAAGTTTAGATGAATCTTATGAGGGAGGAGCTGTAGCTCAGCAGTAAAATCTATGCTTCGAATTATGTTCAGTCACCAAGATCTCCAGTAAAAATGATCACTGGAAGCAGGGTTAAGAAAGACCCATGCCTGAGACTATGAGCTGCTGCCAGTAAAGACAGACCATACTGCCCTTGGTAGACCTAGAATCTGACTCTGGATAAGGCAATTTCTGAAATTCAAGTGACAATGAAAAGGTTTCTCATTCCTTTGTTCTTGGAAGCAAGTACTGGTTAGAGTAGCCTTAGCCATTCGGTTGTATTTGTTTGTTTATTTGTTACATTTATATCCCAACTTTCCTTTGAAGATGCCCAAGGTGGTGTACATAATAATTTTATCCTCACTGCAACCCTGTGAGGTAGGTTAGGCTGAGAGTCAGTGAGTGGCCCAAAGTCACCCAGACCTTAGCTAGACCAGGCTTTATCCTGGGATGAACCCTGGGATTGTCCCTGTGCGTCCAGATGACACACAGGGGATCCTGGGATCAGGGAGGGACCCTGGGATACAGCCCTACACTTTGGGCCCGCTTTTTCCACAGTACCGGGCTGAGCCTGGGACCATGGAAGGTGTGGCCCATTGCCGCAGCTTGAGCCAGCTCCACGTGATTACTCGTGCAGAGCCGGGATATGCCCCCATCGGGGGTAGGGAGTAGGGGAGTGGGGAAAGTAGTTTAAATTGAAAAAAACCCTTACCTTTGTGCATGAGCGTTCGTGCGCTCCGTCCCCTTTACAAAAATAAAAAAATGGCGGGCGCGACACCTCTCTTCCTGAGGTCGTCACTCCTTATATGTAAACGAGGATGAGATCTCGCGTTAATCGCAATGCGAGATCACCCCTCCTCCAACCAGGATTATCTGGTAGGTCTAGCTAAGGCCCCAGTGAGCTTTATGGTCAAGTGAGTACTAGAACCTGGGTCTAACCACGACACCAAACTGGCTCCCAATTAGCCCACATCATGCCTTTTTTTCAGCTCACACACTCTTGGAGCACAGTAATATTGTTTGGATAAATAATTGTTTTAAAATAATACATTTAAAGTAGTAAACTGTTCAACAATAAAGTTGCATACCCTCTATGCATAACTGTTCAAACTTAGGACATTTATTCCTACTTCCAGGTATAGGAGAAGTTACCTGAGTTACCCATTCAACTCAGTGGGATTTTCTTCTGAGTAGACATGTATGTGATTGCATTTCAGTCAGATTCTTTGAAGTTCCTTATTAATCAAGGTTTAATGTGTTCTTATTTGCTGTAGTTTGACTGATAAGCCCATCTTTGTTGTGATTTTGCCTGCAGGTGCTATTAAGTAGTAGTACTTCCTTTATTTTTCTTTGCTACTATAATCCATTCTCTAATTTGAAAGTTGCAAATAGCTAAACTATGTTCATTCATGTGCAAACATTACTTCTGTTTGGCTTGAAGTTTGCCTTCCAAATTCATACACATTTGTGTCAATTTGTGACCTCCTTTTCTGAGTTCTGGTTGACCCTGTGGAGATAAAATGGTTATACAATTAATAAAGCTCAAGTCTTTTTTTTAAAAAAAATATTTTACTCAGTTGTTGAGTAATTACTGTTCTATTGCCTATTGCTGTGCACAAGAGAAAGAAGTTATGTGCAGCTTGACAAATATGATAGAATATTTGGCAGTCATTACACCACATATTTTTAGGTGCGTGGCAGAAAATGGCATGTAATTTTCTCTCTCAGCATTTATTAGTTTAACCTCGCAAAAATTGGAGTCAACTTCAGTCTCCACATTCATCCATGCCACTTTGATGATGTCAGATTGTACTAGCAGTAGAATTTGGTCCTTTGAATTAAATGAGGAGGTGGAAAAATGACTCAAATGGTGGCCAGCTAGGGTTTCTAGTTTTGTAATGAAAGCCATATCTGTAAAAACCAGCCAAAAGAGAAAGCTATATTTACCCTCAAGTACTAGCACATACTGGAAAATTCCCTTAACATTTCCTATGACATTCTTGATGTCCATACACCTGGGGGATAGAGGCAGTCTACTGCTAACAACAATTTCATACCAGAAAGATAGAAGTTACCAGATGATAAATCACTTTTTCAAAAGAAACACTTAGGCTGCAATTCCATGCGTACTTACCTGGGAATAAGTCCCACTGAGCTCAATGTGGCTCACTTCTGAGTAGACATGCATAGGATTGCAAGATTAGGAAATTACGTTCTATGGCTCATGTTTTCAATAGAAAGAAATCCATGTGCTTTTCTAATCCCCCACCCAGCACACACATTATTAGAATCTTGATATAGAGTTGGTTTTTATCATTTTACCATTCTTGAAATTTTATTAAATATATTTCAAAAATTAAATACACAAAATGATTTTCTTCAGGAGTTACAAATTACTAAACCGTGTTGGGTGTGCTCGTATTTGTTATTCCAGTATATTATAATCTTTGACTAAATACTGGGAGATGAGATATCTGCTCTCATTTTGGAGCTTGCCTGAAAATGCTCATTTTTCCATTTCTGCAGTTTGTCACCTTTTCATAAGGAAATAAACAGAATGCTGGACTTGGTCTGATCCACTATGCCTGTTTTGATGTTCTAATGACATCTGAATGTTTGACTTTGTAGTCGTGTGTGGATCTATGGGGGCTAGGACTAAGTGATGAGTCACTTGCGCTGCAAGAATGGAAGCCCCACTGAGCACCCCAGGAAGGCAGCTGAGCTCCTCGTGTGGTTGCGCCCAAAGTAAAGGATAGTGCAAGGCGCAAATCACAAGCAAAAAGCAGCACACCAGACAGACCACAGGAGATTCACAGACCATTGGAACATAGTGTGTAAATATACCAACAATCACAGAGAGGGCCTGGGCTCACAGGTAATTATAGGAATATAGGCAAAGGATGCAGAAGCGACAACAACTGGAGTCATGCTAGGGTCAAATAAAAGCAGTTCAGGCCCCAGAGTGAACAGAAACTTTCCTTAGTCTCCTGGTTCAACCATAAAATTTAAGCTGGCTAATTATGCATTAAAAGGCATGCTCCCGATGGAATTTAGATGTTTTCTGTAAAATATCTATGTATCCTGGTCTTTTCAATGTTAGGAAAGCAATTGTCTTCTCTGTGAATTGTGGTCAGGAGGAGCAGGGAGTCAATGAACACCTGTGCATTGCTTTGTTCCAGATCTAAGACATTTTTAAAAAACCCACTTCCCACTGGTCATGGCTTGTTTTCATTAATTGAAGTCCACCCTGTCAATAAGCCTGGATCATAATTAAAGTCAAAAGCAAATAGTTATGTTTCAGGAAATAAAGGATGTATAGATTTTCTCTCTAACATGAGCTGGTAGGTAGCTGTGAAATATTAGAACTGTTTGAAAGTGTAGAGACATACAAGAAGCATGCATCATGTTTTGAATTATTGTATCATTACTTGAGCAATGGAAACCAAGCAATAAAGTAAATTGTTGTGATATATGGCAAGTTTCTATGTCTTTGAAATGGAGAGAGGGAGAAAAAATACAAACTGTACACAGCTTGTATTTTGCTCTTTGGTAGCTTCTTTTAACAGCAAAAAGATTAACCAGTAAAAACATTCAATAGTTGAATAAATAAACATTATGTAGGATCATTCTATCCAGTGTTAAGCTACTAAATTGAAATCAATTCATTATTCATAACAAGATTAACAAACTTGGTAAACCATTGCCATCTGCTACTAATGTCATCAATTGTTGCGCAGTCTATGTGCTACTATAAGTACAGATTTTTATATTCCTTTGTGACACTAGGTTTTCCATATTTTCATTTAAAGGTGATTTTCTTGTGACTATACTGGGCCTATAATAGTGTCTTTCCTACAAAATTCTAATGAAACCAGTTTACATAAGAAGAATTTTTTTGGTTTATTTTTAAACATGTTAACTATTGTTTTGTAAATAATAATAACAACAATAACAACACAAGTATATTCCCTTCCTATGTACTCCTATCATCTCCACTCAAACATATTCCTTTAGCCATTCTAAAAATTATTTTTTTTAAGAAAAACCCCAAACCTGCAAATCAATCACACCCATAAAAGGTGGAAATTTTGCGCACACACACAAAAAAAGTAGGCAGGTGGTTGACCCACCTTTTACGTCGTTGCCTGGCTACTTGCAGGGCTGTCTCTGCCTTATAGTTGTCATTCATCTATCAAAGGCACAAAGGAAGAAAAGCTAATATGTATAACCTCTGAAAAGTGCACATGGGGCCGTTTCGCATCCAACCCTCAAGAGTTAGTAGCTCCTTAAGGGTGGAAGGGATAACAGGGACTTGCCTGGTCACTTGCGGATAATTCTTGCACACCACAGGTGACCAGACAAGCAGCTAATTATAAGCCCGAAATAAACCATTAGTTGCGCTTTTTTGTGTGCTATGAAAGGCATTAATGGCTTTATGAGGGTTGTAAAAGTTGGTATCTGTAATGTTCTCTGGCTAGTCTTATTTCTGCAAGTTGGATCCCAAAAGGCCTGCAGGATTAAATATTATTGTAATCAGGTTGGATTCCAGCAGAGGTGAGAGAGAGACTAAGAGGTTTAGAGAAGGAAGAAAAAATATCTTTGCATGTATAAAGCAACAATAGCAATGCAGAGTTCCTGTGGTGGAGAGATGCTGAAAGAATTTTCAAATAGCCTGAATTGCAAAGAGGAAAGGTGCTTTTACCAGCAGTGGTGATATTATCTCTGATCATGTGATCATAAACTCCTGAGAGTCTACAATTAAAAAAAATGTAGCCTTTAATATTATAGAAAAGATACTGGAACAATCATTTCGATATGGTGTTGAGGGAAGAGTAACAAGAAAAGAAAAACATTTAAAGCACAACTGGTGTAGGTGTCTGCTTGGAAGTAAGTCCCATTGTATGTAGTGGGGCTTAGTAACAGGTAAATGCACACTTACATGGGATTAAGTGCCACTGAGCATCCTGGTGTTCTTTACATTTATGGGATATCCAAGTGTAACATGCAGTTCCCAGATGGGCAAGGAATTCCCCATTGGCTTCAGTGCTGGAATAATTCACAGTAATTAAGCACAGTTGCTCTCCAGATAACCCAGCCTTGAAAGTAAGTATGGCAACGGATGACTGAAAACCACCTGATAACCTCTGGAAAGGTTCTCAGGTGGCAGTTATAACTATAGAAAGGCAGGCAGTAATTCTTCATCTCCAATGAAATCTTAAAAGTGGCCTATAAATCAATTTAGATGGATGGATAAGCTTATCCCAGGTAGTTGCTTAGAAACTGGAAGTGGAGGACCTAGCAAACCTGGGCTTATGTGCCTGCAGAACTATGGACAGCCACATATCTGTTAGAGTTCCCCCGTAATAAGCTTAAAGGTGGCCATTGTGTGGTCCCTGGTAGTTTCCATCCTAAATATTTAGGGGTCACCTACACTTTACCCTCCATCACCTATACTTTACCCTCCACAGGCACGGATACTGCTCTGTGTATAAGCTCTCTTCTTCTTGTTATCAAGAGAGAGGACATCAGTACACAAGGAACTTGTGAGGCACAGGATCATGCTATAACAGCTGCTTGTTGAGCTGGACATGGCATGAATGAGTAGGCTTTAGTAAGAGTTGTGCGCAGTTGTGAGAGCATTTCCCAAGGTGCTCTATGGTTTTACCTTGAAAAAGGGTATTGACTGATTCTCTGAGAATGGACCTACCACCTACCAGGGAAATTAAATGGAACTTCCATGTTTAGAGGCAGTGTCTCAGTGAAAGCCAAATGCTGGAGGCAACACAGGAGTGTCTTAATGTCCTTTTAAGCTTCCTAGAGGCATTTGATGGGTGGAAACAGGATGTTTGGCTTGGTGGACATTTTGTCTGATGTGCAATGCACTTATTATGTTCAAGAGTAATGACTGCTTACTCCAGGAAAGCAAGCAAGTGAAAGATTGCTGAGTTATGATGCCTTCAAAGTGCAGTGACACTTTGAGTGATAATTCAGTTCCAGAAATAGTGACACACGTATATGCTTGCGCACACATACACAAAATTGCACACCCACATGCTGAAGAAAATATTTAGCAATGAACATTTCTACACTATTCAGTCCACCAAAAAGAAAAGCTTCCTGTAATAGTGGGCTGCTTATGTTAAATAAAGCTGCAATCAGATGAATTGACTACATATAAAGGACTCCATAAAATGTACCAAAATATGTTTTGATAAATTTGTAGAAGGCCAATCGATTTCTTCCCCCACTTTTATTTGCTGCCCATGTTAATACACATTTTCTGTAGGAAGCTGGCATTTGTCATCAGCTTCTTATACTAGTGGAGATGTCATAAATTTAAACATTTTAATTGGAGCTGAATTCACTATGGGTTTATTTACAAGATCAAAGCATGACTTCAACATACAACACTCATTCCCTTTGCCAGCATAAACTCTTGAGTTGAATGAAGTGCCAAGGAAATATTAATCATTTGAGTTATGAGAGGTCTGTCCAGTTAGCCCCTTATTTGAGGTATAAGCTGGAAAATCTCCTTTATTTTGGAACAAATCCTACTAATGATATTATTATTAGGTGTGTAATGTTCTTATAATTAATAGAAGATTTACTTGGGTTTCCCTTGGGGATCTGGTACGTAATAGTATGTGCCAGACAGTAGAGAAGAGAGTTATCTTGAAAAATTATGGATGTTTTCATTAGAATATACTTGTAATATTTGTTCATCTTTTATAGAAGAAAAAGTATTGCATATGCTTTATTACACTGAGCTGTGGATCCTCCTATCTCCATTCATTCATTCCATTTTTATACCACCCCAAAGCCAAAGCTTTCTGCACTGTTTATAACATGATAAAGCATAATATAAAACTTTTCACATAAAAGAATTTAAAACAATTTGAAACAAGTAAAACCAATTAACAATAAAACTACCAGGACCCTAGAAAAGAAGCAACACTAAAAACCTCATCATAATGTTGTCAGATGCTGGGGAGTAGAGGGAAGGCTTAACTTGGATCCAAAAAGTTGACAAAGCTTGTGCCACCACGAAGAAAGCCTGATCTATTGTTACTAATGCCTCCTTCAGAAGAGTCGTTTGGAGAAGGGCCTCAGTATATTTAGCACATACACTGCCACTTACTGTAGTTGTCTCTTACCTTGTTTACTCCAGTTCCTTTCATCCTGGACTTTCTTAATCTCATCCACTCTACCAAAAACACACATTAAGTTTGTCCTCCATTAAGTTTATCCCTCTAGTCTTCCCTTACTATGACATCACACCTCTGACTCATCCACAACTGGTGGGAGGGGAGGTTGTTCACCTCTCCACTGACTTAATTATTTGGTAGCATGAAACCCTAATTGGATTAATAAAAATGCAAATTGTTGCCTGCCACAAAGTACTTTGCATCCAAAATGGAGCATGTTCAAGATAGATTTGTTATTTTGGGATTTAGAAAAAGAACGTACTTCTTGAGACCTTAAATTAATCTGCATCCCAAATTAATATTCAGTATCAGCCCTAAGCAAAGCCTAATGCTGGGTGAAAGCTTCATGACAAGGAAAGAATAGCTGCTTTATTCCCAGGAAGTGAAGACAGGCAGGGCTGGTGATTGATATTGACAAAGTATCTAGTTAATTTTTCTAACGTGTGCCTACCTAGAAGGTTAAAAGCTGATCTCAAACTGCTCACGGCATTTGGTGCATGGAATAGATTGTTAAATCTCACTCAGTCCATCGGTTTGTTTCATCTTTCAAGAGGGCCATTCAAATCACACTGTGACAACTGAAAGGTATTTGAAATTCACCTCTCAAACACTCTCTCAATTGTTTTCTTCACTCTGAAACTCTCCTTCCCTGAAAGAATACACATTGCTTGAGTTTGTGAAGGATCAATCAGTGATTTGCATTTCAAAAGACCTATAAGGTATTTCCTAGTTAATACACTCTGCAATTTCCCCAAGTTCCTTAATACCTTCTCTGCGTAGACCAAAGACTTTATGCCTGAGCCAATGAAAAAAAGACAGTTTTAATAAAAGATAACTTTTTCTGATTATTATTAGGACCAACAAAAGGTATTGCCCAACTGTGGATTTTAGCTCCCCCTCCACTCATGGACCAGCCTGGCTATCTAAGCAATTTTTTTCCCTGAAAAAAAAATGTTAATATAGGGAAATAAATTTCATGTATTTCCCAATCGAATAGAATTCTATTCAATTTTTTGTGTGGAAAATTGGAATTTTAAATATGTTGCATTTGTGTGGATTCAGTGTTATACATAGTGGTTAAACGATGACGCTAAATATCAAGAACATTTCCATAGCGTCAGCCCATAAATCTGTTCCCTAGATTGCCTACATCCTTAAACGTTATTTAATACAGAAATGATCAATTGGTGGCATTTGTGGCGGTTCTAATACATTAATCCTTTTTTCTGTTCCTCACTAGACCCAACAAAACTTAATGATGGTGCAGGGGAAAGTTTGTTTGAATTTTAACTCAAAAGCTAAAGAATATGGCTTTTAAAAGTTGAGAATTAGCCCTTCATTTTGTATCTCAGAATGGCAATGGGTGTCAGTTTCAGTTTTGGAAATGGTTTTGTGTTATTAACTCCAATTCTAATTATTACACCTACAGGATGCCCACAGGCCCCAATGTGCCCGTGAACATCTCCCTTGGTGACACCTGTCCCTTATTTTTTTAAAAAACACTAAAGTTTTTTTAATTAAAAAACTTTAACTGGGAGCTGAGAATGCTGCAAAATAAAATGGCAGCCTCCAGCACCATTCCATTTTTATTTCTAAGAATAAATGTCCCCGGAGGCATTATTGGAAAGTAAAAATGGTGGCTGGCTACAGCCCAGTACTTTGTTTTGACGTGTGCCCAGCTACCCAGAAAAAAGAAAAGTTTAATTGGGGTGTGTGTATGTGTGTGTGTGTGTTTAGGGAGTGTCCTCATGGGCTAGAGGAGGTGTTGAGCATTCTGCAGGGCTAAAAGGATGTTGCTATGCGTATGTGCACTTAATAGTCAATGATTAAACACACACGTGTGTTAGCTAATTTGTTTTGGTGTGGAGTGTTTTCCCTGTGTGTGTGTTGGGGGCGGGGTTATGCCTGTGTGTGTATGTGTTTGTTTATTCTTCAGTGTGACGTGTGTTTTGCTTGCTTGTTTGTCCATTGAGGGAGTTGTTTATTTTTTGGTATGAGTGGGTGTTTTGCCTGTGCATGTATGTATGGTTTTCCCTGAGCATCACCAGTGTGCCTTCTATGAAATTGATATTGTGTTGTGCTTTATTGGTGCAAATATGTTACTTACAGTTTGGATCTGAGATCCTACTTCTGACTTGTACTCAGTGTCTTTGTCAAATTATTTGTCTCCAAACCTTAGTTTGCCTTCTCTGAAATGGGTGTTGGAGCACAAAATTAGGATGACCATTTGAAAAGGAGGATAGCGTTCCTATATCTTTAACAGTTGTATAGAAAGGGGAATTTCAGCAGGTGTCATTTTTATGCATGCAGCTCTTATTGAAATTCCCTCTTCATCACAAGAGTTAAAGCTGCAGGAGCTATACTAGAGTGACCAGATACAAAAGAGGGCAGGACCCTTGTCCTCCTTTTCATATGGTCACCCTAACAAAATGGTGGGTTCAAAACAATGGTTTTGTGTTTGGAAATGCTGGTGTTTACTTGGGCAAGTTAGTTTTCTTTCAGCCTCATAAGTTTGCCTTCTGGGAAATGGGTGTTTTGTGACTGGCCTCATCCACATCATGGCACAGACATCATTTTGTGAATGGGAAACTCCTTCATGGTAGCCATTTTGTGAGAGTGGCCACAGCATATCGTCAAAATTCCAAATGTGCCCATCATCAGCCCAAACACTTATGAAATAGTGAAGTAGGATATTGGAGAATTGATAGGTTTGATTTTGTGGCTTCAAAAAAAACACAAAAAACCCCCCACCATCCGATTTTACTTTACTTTTTAAAATAACTTCTCCGTTGAAATATAGACAGCGCTAGGAAAGTCTTTGAACAATGAACAGTGTTTTATAAGCACAAGCAGAAACTTCAAGAAATGACAATTCACCATGAAATTTAAAGTGAGACCTGGAGTCTTGTATAGCCAAAACATCACATTTTATATCTAAGTCCATGGTCAGACAATACTTTTAATAGGACCAACCAAAAAACACATAAAATTGTGGGAAAGCTTTTGAGATTGCTTAATCAGGAAAGATGTTAGGAAACTGGGGAAGGGGTGGAAGAGAAGGAGGAAAAAGATGGACTTGTTGAAGTCATGAAGTCAGATTTGGCTGTACAGACCTCGGACTGTTGGAACAGAGGGCCAAAGCTTAGTGGCTGCATTTGGACATCACTTTGAGCCATGATGGATTAATAAGCTACTCACAGTAGCATGTTTTGAAAATAAACCACTGTTATCCCCCACACAATCAGATTTGTAAACTGTTGTTTGTAGTTTATTAAGCTACTGTGCTTAATCTGAGTCATCTCCCACTGCCTGTCCTGCTGCAGTCTTTCTGCCCGAGCAGTGGTGTTGTTTCACCCATTGACAACATCACAGCAGCTTGTTTTAGCTTTCCACAATATCCCAATGAGAGGGGAGAGATGTGGGGTAAAGTACAGGGGCTTAATTCAGCGCTTCCACCATCCTGATGAGGGGGTGGCGGCTCTAAAGCACTGGAAGTTTGCAGGATTGGGACGAAACTTCATACACAGCCTCCTCTAGTCAGGAGGCAGCCAATGCATCATCAAAACCCTGAGCAATCACACACAAAGGAGCAAAAATCCCAGGCACACCTAAAAGTGGGTGACAGAAATGAACTCTTGGGAGTTTGTAAGATCAGGATGAAACTTCATACACAGCTTCCCCTAGCAGGGATGCCCATGATGCCCATTGAAAACCCTGTATACTGACAAAGCCACGTGAGCTAAAGTACCTTTTCGCCAAAAGGGTTTGGCAGCTATAACTCCACTAAGTTAGCAGGAGCAGTACAAAACCTCATACACATCATCTTCTGGCAAGGATTCACACAAGGCAAAATAACAACCGGACCGAAACAGTGTTTGACACTTGGGGAAGTTGCAGAGCGCACTACTGGGGGAAGGGTTAGGGCTTGGTCAGGCTGCAAGCGCAATCAGTTGCTAGGCAGATCACAGATCTGCTGGTTGGAGGAGAGCGGCCGCGGTTTTGACTGCTCTTGCCAAGCAACTCTTTAAGCGACCAAAATAATCCACTGTGAATGTCACATGACACGATAACCCATGATGGGTTAAATAAACCATTCTGCAGGCTCTCAGCTATCAGAGTGGGTTATTTTGGCCAAATACGCCTTCATTAGCTAAAAAACTTCCAACAGATGACACGTTAATCCACAATGGGTTAATCCATCATGGCTTATTTAGCCCGTTGTGGGTTATCGTGACATCCAAACCCAGTGTAACAGATATGGTTACCCCTATTTACTCTAGAGTAGATGCAGGATCCCTGATCTGAATTGGGATTCTAGTGTGAGAGGTACGGCAGCTGTTAAGATCCAGATTAGGGGCCCCTTGGGCCAGACACTTAAAGTAATGTTTGTTTTAGCCAAAAGAATCATTGATTTTTTCCCCATTTATAAAAAATATAAAATGCAGTGCATTTGGGGATGGTCCTAATAAAAGGTATTGCCTGACAGTGGATTCTGGAAATTTTCTTATGGATCAATATGGCTTACTTAGTTTTATCTTTTTTTAAAAAAAAATGCTGCTGCCATATATTGCAAATAGTGTGTGTGTGTGTGTGTGTGTGTGTGTGTGTGTGTGTGTGTTTTCAAAACCTTCCATACACCCTGAAGCAATCCGGCACGCGAGCCGGTTTTTGCAAGCTTTTCCATCGGCAGCCATTCATCGGCCTTGCTCTGCTTGAGGAGTTTCATTCAGGCTTCCTTATCAGGCTTACTGACAGCCCTTCTCCTCAATCTCATGTTCACCTTCGCTTTCTAAAAGATGCGGTGGCAAATCAGATTGCATTAATGGAAAATGCCCTGGCCTAGGTGAAGAAAAAAATAAAAACCAGCTTTTTACAACTGACAGGACGGACTGATGGAGTGAAAGCTAGTTGGATACGCTATTTTTCCTCTGAAAAGTGGCACATTTTAAAGGCTCGCTGAGGCCCTGTAATGGGATTTCAGAGTCCCTCTGTTGACTATCAAGAGTGTTTAATATTAACCATTTCAGCAGAACAAGGTGATGATATGGAGAGCTCTGTCGTCCCCATCTCCTAATTCTGTAAAGCAGTACAAAAATGTTAGCAGTCTTTCTGTATGTTTTACAGGCAAAAAAGAAGCCAAATGAAAGGCATTTCAGTAGCTGGCTCAGGCATGCTGGGAATTGTAGTCCAACACATCTGGAGGGCACCAAATTGGGGAAGGCTGCAATACAGTTGATAGAGTTTTCCCTAGTTCTGTAAGCACAGCGCAAAGGCAAAGTCCATTACTTGGAGAGAAAGCGTGCATCCAGATGAGTTGTCATCATCATCATCATCATCATCATCATCATTATTGTTGTGCAATTGCACTTCTTCATTCAGGGATTTTTGCAGATGGTCCAAAAGATGTTGGTTTCAATTTGTACCCCTCTGCTGTTTTCGTACCACTTATTCCATTGTTTTTCATACCAGAAAAGAATCTGTTAAGGAAGAAAAGATGTGATATTTGCAAACTGCCTTTTGATAGTTAGCTACAGGAGTCCTCCATCTGGTTTCAGGCAAAGATTATTTCTACCAGCACAAAAAACTAATTAATGATTTAATGGCCTCTCTTTCCACCCCAAAAAATGGTGCTCAAGGCGACTAACAGTAAAATCCATGTTATCAAAAATCTTAAAACATTTCATAAAAACTACTTGGTCATTTCTTTATTTCATTGTACCGTTCAATCTTGGTATATTTCTTTAATGACATCTGATTAATGCTGATTCCCACAAGCTTTACTATTTATTAACTGCTTGGTCCGGAATGTTTAGCTATGATGTGTATCTGTTTCGTTTAGTTAGTTAGCGTTAACATAGGACCTTTTCATTTTTTTTTAAAAAATAGACTTATTCCAACCCACACAGGTGAGATTTCACAAGCGCTTCATCGTCTCTCATAGCTTAAGCATCCAGACACACCTTTGTAATTTTCATTTATATCTGCCTGTCAGTGCCTCTGGCAGTGACTAAGCTCACATTTCCACAAATTTGCTGCAAAATTTAAAACAAAACAAACCAAACCAAAAATCAAAACCAAAACAAATTAATACATTGTGAACAGTAAATTGGACAGTAAGTGCCCCCTACTTTATCTCTTCACCACCTTGCAAAAGATATATCCTACTGGATTCCAGAGGTTACTTAATGAGTCCTCTAAAAACTACTCCAGCTTAACAGGTATGCAATACTAGAAAGCACTGACCTTGAATTCTAGGCTGCTTTGAATTGCAAATATCCTGTATCATTGGCTTAGGGAACATGAAATTCAAGGGTGGCACCTAATTTTTGAAGCGGAGTGTTAACCTCTTTGTTGCCTTTTTCACATCTGGGTGTGCTACAAAATCATTCTTCATGCTGTTAATATCTTAAGTAATTATTAAAGTGTATGGAAGTTGATCTTGCGTTGCAGTCCGTGTTTCAGGGTGGCTGATCTGCCGGTGTTTGTGCGCGCCCGTGTGCTCAGCCTTTTGTAAGGATTTCTCCATGGCGGTTGGAAGCATTCTCCACCTCTGCTCCCTTATCAGAATTCCGATGGTGACTCCCTCATGTGCAGTGGGGGTTGGGGGTGGCATCTCATTTTGCCGACCCAGATTTGAAATGCTCTAAATCACGGCTGCGTCACAAGTCTGTTTTTAGGAGGTTATTTTGTGTGCAGCAAAGAAGTGTAACCAAGCTGCTCTTATGCATGAATGCCCTTCTTTGTTCTCCTCTCTCTAAGGAGCGAGGCAACCGGGAGCCAAACGAGGGATATTTCATTTAGCACTAGAATCTGCTTATCAAAGTGAGAACTCTCAGGATTACACTCCATTGAAGCTCTAAAGCAAACATCCAGGTAATCATGTATTATGGAGAGCAGAGCACATCCTGTAGAATGTCATTAAATATTTGCTCAGTCAAACCCCACTTTTACATTGACAAACGTGTTTATGCTACCACTGCTGTATGCGACTGGCACTAGGCAAGAGGTGCTGTGCCTAGCAGCATGTTAGCAAAATCAGACAGAAGCATCAAAATATAAAATACACTCAATGTATCTGTGATAATTTCCCCCACTAAGCTGCCGGTCCTGCAGACTCACAGTTTCTGCTGGCACTGTGCAAATGTAGTGAACCACTAGTGGTTGCTGTTTGGCTGCAAATTCACAGGGGAAAAATATGTGTAGAGAATAAACTTGACACATCAGACATGCCATAACTAATTCATTGTAGCCATTACTTCACCTCACTACTACGTCTACTCTTCTGCTGCTGTGGTGGTGTTGGTTGGTTTTTTAGGTGGGTTTTTTTTTTTATGTTACTGTTTAACAAAAGATGCTGGTTTCTGTTTGCTCACATCAAATGGCATTTTAACACATGGATGCAGGCAGCACAAACTATGCCCTTTTATTAACTCATTGCTCTTGCAAGAGCACGAAACATCAACACCGAGGTTACTCATTTTGCCCAAATATTTTAGGCATGTTTACCTCATTTAGATTGCATGATTGCATGGATATTTTAGGTGGATTTCTGTTTTTGCTTTGTTTTGGTTTTTGCGGCATAGTCTTAATTTTTTTTGTATATTTTATTTATTTACAATATTTATATACCGCTCCCCATTCAAGAATTTCGGAGCAGTGGACAAATAGAATAAAAGAATAAAAACATATTAAAATTACATTTTTAAAAGGAACCACAGTTGGTCATTAAGGGAATGTCAAGTAAACATGGCAAGTATTCAAAAGTAACAAGATACCTCACAAATCAAACACCTCTGTGTGTTGGTCTTTATACCATTTAACAACACGATCGTTTTGTTGGAGACTATGAATTAACTTTGAATAAGTGCTTTGGGGATCACAGTCGTGTAGTCTCTATAAATGTCATATTTGGGTGGGACATGGAATGGACTTTCCCTCTCCCTACAGCCCTCTGATGCCCCTAATCTTCTCTGGAGGGCTGGGGCGTGGACCAAGGGTGTGTGTGATGTAGAGGGGATGAGTAGAGACAGGGAAGTCCCATTGTACCAGTGGAAGTCCTTTTGTGAGTGCATTGCATCTAACTATCTTTATCTACATTACATAAATGCGAGTGTGGTGCTTACATCACACCCCATTACTACTCTAATGAATACTCTGTTGGATGCAGTTGCCTTATTATCTAATTCTGTGTCTAAGAGTCTAACTCTGTGTCTACATTCATTTGTGATTTGTTGACTTACTAATTAAGAAACAATAAACAAGAGGGCAAAAAAATGTCCTTGTCCAAGAGAAAGACACAAGCAGGAAAAATGCTGAAATAAGTTTGTTGGATTCCTCACTGTAGTGAGCCATACATTACTCATTGCTAAATCTTTAACCTTGTAGTAAGCACTCACAAATTAGACACCTGGGACTGCACAGCCTTATATACCTTATCAGTGTAAAACTTCCATTGATGAAAACTTGTGGTGTCAGGTTGCAGTTGATGAAAGGGTGAGCAGACTGATTTTGTTAGTCTTTATTCTTGTATCACAAAAGAAGAAAACTTCCATCTATAGCACTTTCAGAGAGTCATTGTGAAATGCCCAGTATGCACCTTTTCATTTGAACACACTTAATGTGTGTAGATCTCTGTGCTTCTATTACTGACACTCCTACATTCTTGCTTTTTCAATGGCCATGGATCTATATAGAATATTTAGGGTATTGTAAAGACAGGGCTGTAATTTACCAGAGGTTGCTGTTTATGGAGGATAAACAGCAATTAGATAATAACTGAGTGCCAGTTTAAGTGGAATGGGCAAATTGTGAATGCAATGCAAAGATATCCCTTAAGCTGGTTGCTGTGTTCTGTTCTCTGGCTGCTAGCAATAAGTGTACTGCAATTAATTATGATACATTTAGGACACACTCCTATGCATGTTTAGAAAGAAAAAAAGTCTTACAACTCCCAGCATGGCTGGAACTACTTCGATGGAGTTGTCACTTGGCAGGGTCTTCTAATCACAACAACTGCTTGGATCTGAGAGAATTGGTAGATAGGTAACGATAGCGAGACTTTACCTGTGATCCTTTTGGCAGATCTACCTTAGTTGCAAATATTCCTCCTTGTGAATTTGACATCGGTGGGAAAATAGCTATGAATTCTGCAAGCTGCCCTCCTGCACACAAAAGGCTAATTTATTTGTTTTGCTGGTATGAGGTTACCTTGTTACTGATACACTAAAGCTCCACTGTACTAAGCCATTTTGAGCACCACTGGGATGTCACTGAGAGCATTCTGTTAATCATTGCAGTAAAATTAAACCTTAATACCTTTTATTGAGACGAGATAAAAGTAATGACATAGGAACTGTAAGCTGATAGTTTTAATCTTATCATTAAGATACTGGGCCCAAATCAGAGGTGACAAGAGAGGCAAGTAGTGTAAGGGCGTCAGAGCATTTTAAACAGTAGTTTCACTTTGAAAACCACTTTCTAAAAACAGTATTCCAGGTGTGTCTGCTACTAATTTCCATATCAGATACACTCCATAAACAAATAAACCCTGTGCCTGTTCACGGACACCCTTGTGTAGCTGCAAAGAGATTAAAACCGCAGCTTGGATTTCTGCCCAGTCGTTGGGCACTATCAGACCCTGTGAATCAGTTTTCCTCAAGTAGGAGAACCCTTTTGATGGAGAGCAGAGTGAATTCATCCTGCACTGTTAAAACTCTGTACTAGATTGTGGCATCTGAAATGGATTCAGCAATCCAGTTTGGACTTGCACAGGGAGCTTTAGCATTTCTGGGCTTCTCAGAGCATGCTCCAATTACCTGCAGGCACTATAATTGACTGTAATTTATTTTCAGCTACAAAATTCTCAAAATGAAATTCTCTTTCTGTGTTGTGGCTTCCTGGCATGGGATGCTGGATTTACTATGTTCTGGGGGCATTGCAGGCCTAGACCCCACTGGAAACATTGGGTCCAATCCAGAAATGTATCTTCACCATTCAGAAGCGATGGTTCCAGCCCAGATTTTGATTGGGCAGGAACAGTGCACCATCCTTGTTCATACGTCGCAGTCAGTTGAGAGTTGGTGGTTTTTGAGGGCATTGTAAGTTTCTCCATACTTGATTCACAGACTCTGGAGTCAGACCATTCTCTCAGTGCAGTTACATTGCTGTAACTGAGGCGTAAGACTAAAGCAACATCATTCACAATTCCTGCCAGCCAGAAGACTTTTCTCAGGAGAAAAAGTTACTATCATTCTGGACTCTGGTAGACCAAAAGACTGAGTGGGAAACTGATTACCATTAGCTAAAAATAGAGTTGTACTTTGTTTCTTCTATCATATTTTTTTAATCATTTTATAATACTGCCCATCTTTGAATGACTTCATGGCACATCTTGTATGGATTAAAAATTGTGATTTAGGGCTGATTTTCCTCCAAGGGAATCTGCCAATAGATTTTTGCCTTGGTTCAGGCATCACCTACGCCACACTAACGCCACATCAGACCATAAGAAGAGCTCTGTTGGATCAGATCAAAGACGTATCTGGTCCAATATTCTGTTCCTACAGTGGCCAGCCAGATGCCTATGAGAAGCTCACAACCAGCAACTGCTTCTGCCCCCTAGCAACTGGTATTGAGAGGCATACTGCCTCTGATACTGAAGGTAATATAGAGCTATCATGAGTAGTAGTCACTGATAGCCTTGTTCATAATTTTGTCTAATCCCCTTTTAAAGCTGACCAACTTGATGGCCATCCTATGGTATCACATCCTATGGCAATAAATTCTGTAATTTAACCATGTGCTTTAATGTGCTTCCAGGACTACTTGGTGCCACC
Source organism: Elgaria multicarinata webbii (assembly GCF_023053635.1). Taxonomy (NCBI): domain Eukaryota; kingdom Metazoa; phylum Chordata; class Lepidosauria; order Squamata; family Anguidae; genus Elgaria; species Elgaria multicarinata. The sequence continues at coordinate 41,704,143 of NC_086178.1, forward strand.
AGATTTTTAAGTGCCCCTTCTCATTACCTTTGTACACGTTACTGCAGATCAACTTCTTTCCATTCCATGAAAGGCAGAGTTCCAAGTACCAGGCCAGGCTTTAATCTCAAGCCATGCTATGACATTTCTTGTATGAGCATTGCGTTTTAAGACTATGCTGTCATGGAGAAGAGCTGCCACATCGTCTAGGGCTTCTGAGATCATCTTCACAGTACAGGAAGGAGTCATGCTGCGGAAGCTCTCATGCTGCACAGAAGGGGACTTCAGTTGGTTTTACCCCAAACCAAGGTGTTATGCATTTTTACCTTTTTGCTGTATGGTCTCCAACATCCAACTACCAGAAATTTGGTGGAATAGTAGCGGCAGCAAAAAAAGAAGAAAGTCAATTTGCTGCCAAAATTTGGTGGCAAGCCATACACTCAAAAGGGCCATACTTAGGGCCTTGCTAGACCTACCTGCAAATCCGTGTGGGAGGAGGGGCCAGCCCACGTTAGAAGTAGCACGGGCTGTTGCTGCTTTCCACACGTCAGACATGACGGGGTGCATGGAAGCCCTGTCATGTCCGCCATTTTAGTTTAGTTTTAAAGGGGACGGATGCGCAGGAGTGCACCACCGATTAAGGTAAGGGTGTTTGGGTGGTGTTTTTTTTAAAAAAGGGTTCCCCGCTCCCCCTCTGGCTCCGATTTCTGTCCCCCCGGCTCCGATCTTTCCCCCCAACTCCCCCCAGCTCCGATCTTCCCCCCCCGCGATCACCGATTCCCCCCGCGATCACCGATTCCCCCCACGATTCCTCCCTGCCCCTGATTTCCCCACCCTGGCCGTGATCTCCCCACTCCCCCATCTTCCCAACCTGCCCCGATGGGTCCAGCGCTCCTGTAGAGTAATGCACCCCTTCCGCCGCTTTTCCCGGCTACTCAGGAGTAATTACGGTAGCCGGGAATAGCAGCGGACTACACGCCCGCGGAGACTGCAGGAAATACCGGGCTGGAAGCGGTGCCGGTTATCCCGGGCCAAGGGAGGGTTACCCCTGCTTGAGCCTGGGATCCCCTGTGCGTCATCTGGATGCACAGGGGCGAGCCTAGGTCTTGCACCGGGCTAACCCACCGTCTAGCAAGGCCCTTAGTCTCAGTAGTGTTTCGCTGCTGAAATGCTGATTGTTTTGCTGCCAATGGAGGTTCCACTGCCAAATTTCAGTGGCGCAGGCAGTGATAGCTTCACTCAAGGCCGCAGGGGGCTGCATGTGGGCTGTGTGTTGCTCCATCGCCTTAAACCAAAGGAGGGCTTTGAATTTGATCAGATCAGCAGCACTGGGTGATGAAAAGGCTGTTGCTCCTTTCCACACGTCAGACGCAATGGGCTACATGGAAGCCCTGACACGTCCGCCATTTTAGTTTAGTTTTAAAGGGGACGGATGCGCAGGAAATACCAATCTGGTTTAAATTGGCAGCAAACTGACTTTCTTCTTCTCCTAGAGAGGTTTGCCTGGTGAAGACCTTTTCTCTCTCTCTCTCAGTATTTTAGCATTTTACCATCCTATTGTTCTAGCTCTGCTGTTTTAAGTTTGTATTTTAATTCTCTGCATTGCTGCTCAGTTTTATTCTGGTTGTACATTTATATTGTAGTTTTCTATTCTGGTTTTAAGCTTCCGTATTTTATATTTTACACTGTACCTTATAGTTTTACTTTTCTATGAGAAAAAAAATGCCAAGAGGCATACAACTGCATGTAATGATTTGCCTATCAAGAATGTAACATAACTGAATATAGTTTATCAACAGTTTTAAATTTTAAACAAGTCTAAAGGTCCAAATCAGGTCAAAGTAAAATTGTCGTTCTTCATAAACAGCTACATTCAGGATATTGTGTCTAACTGACAAAATTATTTCCACAAGCAACGTTGTGTCCAACAGAAAAAGTTATTACAACAAACTACGTTGTTTAATTTATAAGTCTGCCAGACAAAATTGTTATAACAGGCTACATTGATATCATGAACAGTTACATTCAATAGATTACTGCAACAAGCTACGTTGTTTAATTTGTAAGTTTGCCAGATGAAGTTGTTACAACAAACTGCGTTGTTTTGTTTACAGGAATCAGTATATGCCATGTTTTGTCCTAGTTATAAACTTCATCAGATGAACAGTCTCTAATGAAATAAATAAATAAATAATTGGCAATGCATGGAGACTGCTGGTGGGATTGTATTGTTTTCAGTTACTCTTATCATCCCACAATTTTTTTTTTTTAGTTTTTGTTTTTAAAGAATTAATCGCAGCACTGTTTCCATTCAGGACTAAGGAGATCATGTTGGCAGTGCTACGATTAATACATTTTCCCCCAGATAATTTCTCAGCTTCTTTTTGTTTGTTTGTGAAAAAGGCCCATAATTTTCAAATCAGCAGATTCACACTCTACTTGATAATTTACTTGGCACTACTGAAAGTGAATTATGATTTATATACAGATAAGATTTGCTGGGTTCATTAATAATCTTGTAAATGTCAGAATAAATTCTAAGGTTACAGGCCTATGCATTCTTACCTGGGAGTAGGTCCTGTTTAATATGTTTGTACGTTTGTGCTATCAACCAGGAAAAATGGAAAAGTCCAAGGAATTCACCTGTTAGAGCTTGTGGTCATGACTGGAGATGGGTTGGGGGTGGAGGGGGGGAGATAAGAAATGCAAAAGCTGCCAGAATGTGTTCTACTTGTAAACCTAGATATCACCCAAAGGAGAAATATTTAATCTCTTCCTTTTAACCTATTCTTTCCCACCCTGTTGACTTTGATGTGTAGCATGAGTGTGAAATTTCAGATAGGCAAATGCGCAGCTAGGACAGGCCTTCCCTTGAGTACCTTCACCTGTGTTGCTTTATACACTCCTTAATGTGAAATGCCTGTAAACTGAGGGGGTGCAAGCTTCTTGCTCTCCCACCCATAGGAAAGGAGAACAAGGAGCATATTTATTGTGACTTCCTGCAAGATTTTCATCTCATATGAGATAACTGCCTCCGCAGTACTTCTTTTTATGTAAGGATCTGAAAAAGTATATTCCATTAACTTCACGGCATCTAATTGGCTTACTGATGGTGCATATTCAGGTTGGTTGGCAAGGGAACAAACAAACGTAAGGCAAGGAATGAAAATCCAGGTGTGGCCAACAGGCGGTTTGCATAAACAAGCAGCACTTATCTTCCTTCCTCAACCCTCGTGTCTTCTGGATGTTTTGCATTTCAATTCCCATCAGCCCCAGCCAGCATAGCCAAAAGGGAGGAATGCTGGAGATGAAGTACAAAATGGCTGGAGAGCAAGGGGTTGGGGAAGGCTGCTCTACATTATCATACAAACACATGGAGTGACTTTCATGCAAACTAAATGCTTATGTGAGCCATTTATCATTTGGCCCATTTCCAAGCTGCCATGATCACAAACAAATAAATAAAAAAATGGCTATGCCTGTCCCCACATAGATCTGCTTCATTGTGTACCAGAGCACCCAAATGTCTTGAGAAAAGGATTGCCACTTGTTTGTATGAAGTAGTCTTTCTTATTGTAATAACAAAGGTAGATCCAGTCATCTCAAAGCAATTGGGCAGCCCCCCCACCCCGCTCCCATGGTGCCTGTACCCCATGAGGAGGTGGGAATAAGAAGAACAACAACAACGCTTCGTTCTTGCCTGCTGATTTCAAATGTTCAAGGCACTTCACAGTCATTAGCTTCCTGTAATATGTTTAGCCCAATTTTATTACCCGAGCTATACACACCTGCTTTTCCATGTAGAAGGTTCCAGTTTCAAACTCTGGCATCTCCAGGTAGGGTAGTCAAAGGCCCTTGTCAGAAACCCTGCAGAGCTGCTGTCAGTCAGTATAAACAACACTAAAGTAGATGAACCCATGACCAGACTTGATATCAGACAACTCCCTGAGCTCTTTGCTCTGCATAAATATCTTGACACTTAATTGTAGGATCTATGCATTAAGCTTGCAAAGTAGCCATAACAAGGCTTCTGGTTATCTACCCTATTCTGAATATAGGGGATAGAAAGGTGTGAAAAAGATGGTACATATGGAATATATGGATATACCATTGATACAAGCTTGATTTTGTTTTAATCATTATTTATTCAATTTTTAATTTTGTTTCTCTACGTGGTTATAAAAGCTAAGTTAGAAAGCACATGCTCTAATCCAAGAGTATAGTGGTCCTTGCTTGATGATCTTCTTAGTGACATCAACCAATGACAGCTCCAAAAAACAAACAAAACCCAACAACAACAACAACAACAACAATAATGGATGGCTTTTGTGCAAAATTTAATAACTTTGCTGGTGCCACAAAATAAGAAATGTAATACAAGTGAGACAATACTATTTTTTTGACTACCAAACAGTTTCCTTTTGCAAATCTATACCATGCTGTAGTTAATTCATTAACCATAGACTATATACAATACTAAATTAGAGGCCCTGCCTGGTTAACCACTTTTTAAAAATTGGTGTTAAAGAGGCAGGTGGTTATAGGGAATATTACTAACGTCAGCAATTCAGTTTGCAAAATCTTGTTTGCAAAAACTGCCTTTTACTTGTTTTACTATAATGATACTATCATTAATAATACTTTTCTTGGGTTGAATCCAAAGCTTTTCTTCCTCCAACGGAAATAGCATTCCTTCAATGTAAGGAATCCTTCTGTCAGAGGAAGGGAGCTTTTGGATCCAAACCATTGTTTATAGTGACATTTACTGTTAATTTAAAAAGTTTGGTTGAAAACAAGTACTTCTTACAGCTCTTTATCCAAAGGTATAAATTCAGCAGTCTCCTGAATATGTTTAAGCATTGTGGTTTGCCAGTGTTGGGACAACCCCCCCCCCCCGTAACTTCACACAACAGAAATAAAGATCTTTTGGCACGAACAGATTTTTAAAATTATTTTGTGGACTACACTTTATCAGATGCATGAAGTGTTATCCTGTATTATGTCTGTCTGTCTGTCTGTCTGTCTGTCTGTCTCTCTCTCTCTCCCTGTGTGTGTGTGTGTGTGTGTTTGTGTTTGTGTCTGTGTGTAAGTGTGATAACATAAACATAAATATATACAGTTGATCGGGGGGATTATAAATAGTGAGGTTAGAGAGACATGAAATGCAGAATGAACAAACAGTACAATAACATTATTAACAGTGGCCGTTCACAAAACAGTTTGAACACTATGGCCTTCAATAGTTTCACCACATCATTTGCCAATCAAATGAATTTTATGATCCTTTAAGACCTTTAGGGAGCAATAGTCCATCCCCGCCCCCCGCTTCCTGGACATCAGGTCGGAGTAATGGCCCTAATCTCATAGCCAGGAAACGGTGCTCCCTTTCGCCTCGTACCTCTCTGCGCTCACAAAATGGAGCATAGAGACAGGTAAGGAGGGCATTCCTGGGGTTGGGGGCGGGGGGGAGGAGGCTTACACCTTTTCCTATCACTGTCACAGCTGCCTCCTTCCCTTCCCCTCTCTGAAGCCTCCGCTAGACAGGCAAAATCGCCTATCTAAGCAAAATGCAGAGAGGGAGGCATAAGAATTACATACGTTAGGGTGCAATCCTATGTATGTTTTGAAAGAAAAAAGTCTTACCATTTGAATGCCGGGAGTTAGATTTTTTTATTCTGTCTAAACATGCATAGTATTGCACTAGTGCAGTACTTCTCCTCTACTTAGATCATACCCTTTGTTAGATAAAACAAACAAAAAACACCTGACTAAAAAATCAACACTTACATGCATCTTTGTCAATATTTGATATATTTTTTTTAAAAAAGCTAGAAATTATATTTATCCTCAGACTTTCAATTATCTGTTGTGTAGAAAAGGTGATGGAACAAAAATAAGGAGAAAATCGAACCCACCACTTTATGTTGGAAAACGTTGCCATTTGGCAAAGACGGTATTGTTTTAGAAGTATACCATACCTATGCAGAAACAAGAAATGCTGTGAATAGGGAGGAACATGGAATAAAACATGTCCGCTTTTTTTCTTATCTATTGGTATTAAACTGTACTGTTCTCCAAAATGTCTATAGTTGTAATGAGGTATTAATGTTGGTGCATCCAAAATATCAAAGGGTAAAGATGACGGATGCAACTCATCAAATGAATGGCCCTCTCTGAAATGTCATGGGTAATCAAGTATGGAGTTGTTAATGGATATGATTTGCATGCTAGTATTTTGATTGATGTACAGCTTAGACAGGGATTGATAGTTTTTATGGGGATCATTATATAAAGCTTTCAGAGGTGTATCTGTGAATTGTCTCAAATTAATATTCAGAGTAGCTCTGATGCTGTTCATTTGGAAGTCAATCGCACTGCTTACTGCTCAAAGGAAAAGGTAGAACAAGATGGACCCGTTCATGGTTCTGAATCAGCATTAATAAGATCTGCCAGGGTACAAGAAATCAGGCTACTAATTTATACAAGAAATGTCACCCAATTTACTACATACCTACTCATCCCAGATCTCAAGCGGCCAAATTTCTCTTATTAACTCCAGTGTTGCTTCCACCTACCTTTCTTGTTACCTGCTATACCATTTTTTCACATGGTCCGAAACCATATGCAATTAATGCAGAGGTGGTTTTCTCTGATTCTTAGCATTGCCACAGATGTTCCTAGCCATAGAATCATAGAATAGTAGAGTTGGAAGGGGCATATAAGGCCATCGAGTCCAACCCCCCCGAATCCACCCTAAAGCATACCTGACAGTTGGTTGTCCAGCTGCCTCTTGAATACCTCTAGGGTGGGAGAGCCCACAACCTCCCTAGGTAACTGGTTCCATTATTGTACAGCTTTAACAGTCAGGAAGTTTTTCCTGATGTCCAGCCGAAATCTGGCTTCCCGTAACTTGAGCCCATTATTCCGTGTCCTGCACTCTGGGATGATTGAGAAGAGATCCTGGCCCTCCTCTGTGTGACAACCTTTCAAGTATTTGAAGAGTGCTATCATGTCTCCCCTCAATCTTCTCTTCTCCAGGCTAAACATGCCCATACAGTGTAGCACATTTCTGTTGCACATGGTCTTTCTTAGGAATATAGGGCACTGCCTTATACTGAGCCAGACCATTGATCCATGTAGCCCAGTATTGCCGATGCTGACTGGCAGCAGCTTTCCATGATTTCAAGCAGGATTATTTCATAACCCTACATGGAGCTGCCAGGGAACTGAACCGGGGACTTTTGAAATGCAAAGCATGTGCTCTGCTACTGATCTGTGGCTCCTCCTGCCCCCTTTCTTGCCTCTTCTCTCTCCAGGTTTTAGAGACCTGCTGGCCCTTTGAAACCTGGTGCAGGAGAGACAGCAAGGACACATGTGCAGCCTCAGTGCACTTCTGCAATTCTCTGGTTAGAGACAGCAACAGAAGCAGAGGTTGCAGAAAGAAAGTGACTACAGTGTAAGTGAAGAGGTGCAGATAACAGGGAAGGTGCTGACCAAGATAGGACCTAGGCAAACAGAGCCAAGTGGGTAGGCAAACATTCCCGTTGAAGTTGTTGATAAGTCAGCACAAAGTTTCTGTTATGGCAATAACAACTTATCGTAACTCAGCATTGACAGATTAGATACCAGTTCCCAAATCAGGGGAAGAATGTCCAATTTTTGAGCCCTCAATATATATATTATATAGTACTGCTCTATAATCAATCCTTGCTTTCCAACTGCTGTTGCATATACTTAAAACAGCACTGTGGGCAGCAGTGGAAGGAAATGTTGGCCAGTCCTTTTTCAAACTAGTCCAACTACTACTGTGCACTATCACAGCCTTCATCTAACTTTGGGAGTTTAATTACCCTTTCACTGAGCTGTTAACATTTAAGAGATGAGAGATAATCCCAGCAGACTGGACTATGCTTACAGATGCAGATCTCTGTTCCTGTCAATGCTCCTGCCCACCCCACCCCCACCCCCACCCCCACCCTGATTGGGGGAGGAAGCTTGTAAGCAGGCCTCCTGACAATGGGATTAGGGTTTGTTTATGTGAGGATTCAGGCAATTAGTAAGCTTTAAGAGGAGGAGATTGTAAAGTCTTGCTCAGTGGGCTGGCTTGTAATCCCTGCTGAGTCTGATGTGATAGAAAAAGAACAAACTTATTCTGTACATACACCCACCTGCAGCTGGACCCTCTTTGTATGTCAACATGAATTTAGCCAGACAGAAGCTGGGACTGATTCACACATCTCTTAAATTTTTTTGTACACTTGGTGACTGGCTACTCAATGTGTGAACTGGCTTCCACTGGCTAACTCCATGTTATGCACAAATCCATGTGTCAGGGCTCCCAGGCAGTTTTTATTTTTAGGAAAATAAAAATATTTTCCTAAATATTTGGGGACAGAGGGTGTTTCAGAATGGATACACAATGAGATCGGTGGGGTGCATAAGCCTTTTCCTGCCTGCTGTTTCCCTGCTCCAAATTGCTTCACCCCCAGCTATTTTTTCACCTTGGCGTTTCAGCTGTGATCTGGTTGAAATCCTATAAAGCGGGGGAAGCAACTGGAGGTAGCAATTTAGAGGGGAAGAGATGGGGAGCTGTTTATTTATTTGGTTTAAGTAATTTGTATCCTATCTTTCCAATTTAAACTGAATTAAAGGAGGGTTACGTTAAACACTTTAAAATCAGAAAAAGAAGTAACAGCAATAACAATAGAAAACTCTAGAACAAACAATAAGGGGTCATACATTAAGCAGCGACATAAATACACTAAAACTTAACTAAATTCAACTGGGTAAGCTTATCCTGGGACCTAAAAGATAATGGCCCTGTTCAGACAACACTCTAAGCCACGGTGGTTATGTATTTTGAGCTAAACATTATGGCTTAGCATGCCATGTGAACCATGACTTAGCATGTCGTGTGGACCATTCCTAACCATGGTGGCTACATAATCACAGTTTAAACATACTCACTAACCATTTGCTGCAAAAGAGTTAGCAGCACTAACCATGATTTAGCATGTTGTCTGAACAGGCCCAATAATGGTGAAATTTCCTTAGGGAGGTGAAACCTCCTTGGGGAGTGTATTATAGAGTTCAGATTCTCCCCTTGGTAACCATACATCTAACCTCTGAAGTCTGGCGCATCATTGGGGCCTCAGAAGAGGATTTTAATTTACAGGCAGGTGTGTATGGGGGCAGGTGGTCCTTTAGGTACCCTGTTTCCAGTTTTCTTAGGTTATGCATGCCCTCCTTTGCTACTTCTTCTTTCTTAGTCACCCTATTTCAAAGCTGCTTTTCATACGCACATTTTTTATTTTATTTTAAATGGCATTGGGACTCCTATACATTCATGTGTATTGATGTGACATAAAAAAATTTGGAAGTTCTACCTGTAATACTATATGTATGTTCCATTCACAAGTTCAAGTTATTATTCAATGTTGCGGTCAGCAAGGATAAACACACCTGTGTGAACAAGCCCATAGCTTTTCCACGTTACAGGAAAAATTTCACTGATCTGGGTTTTAAAGGTGCCAATTTAACCATGTCATCATAGATTGCCCTTAGTTGCTTGAATAAAGGGTGAAATGATTCGCTGATTTTAAAAAAATGGCTAGCTCCCTGAAATTTACTAGCTGACTCATTTCCTGAATCTTAACAGCTTTCTGCAAAAGCAATTAAATTCCCCAAGTCAGATGAAGCCTATAATAAGCATAGCAGCAGCTTGAGCAGTTTGAAATGGGAAAGCTAGTTCAGATATTATTGTTCGCTCAGCATCACTTGCTGCTGACACCAGTATTAAACGTTATTCAATTGAAAAAAAATCAAGTGTAAGTTGGAGCAATCTTTGCAAAGTCAATGGACCTGAAGTGGGTGCCAAGTGTACCTACTGTAACCTCCAGCATTCTGAAACTGTGAAGCAGTTCTCTTACATATTATGGCTATTTTTCTTTGTTATGGGGCATTTTGGTGAGGTATTATTTTTATTTTTATTTTTAAAAAAACCCTTCTAGTTTTTTCAACTATTTTATTTGTAACTATGAAAACTAAAACTTATGACTTCCTCTTTTGACGTTGTGGTAGCATATGAGCACTCAGAATGGAGCATATGAATGGCTATTCCAGTGTAATGCTACCAAGCATGGCATTCTGTTGAGGCTGCTATATAGTGTTTTGATAGCAAGGAACAGCAATGGAATTTTGGTTCCTTTTTCATTCTTAAGGCTGTTCTAACTGGTTATGTTTACCTTTGCAGTGTCTCCCACTTTAGTCCTAAAATAAGCCTGATTAATTGCAACTTGCTGTTCATTCAATGTCCTTCTGTTCCTTTCCACAGCTTTTTTTTAAAAAAATATTTATTGCATTTATATCCCACCATTTTTTCTCCAAGGAACCCCAAGGTGGTGTACATAATCCTCCTCTCCATTTCATCTTCACCACAACAATCCTGTGAGATTGATTAGTCTGTGACTGACCCAAAGTCACCCAGTAAGCTTCCATGGCCAAGTGAGGATTAGAACCTAGATCTCCCAGATCTCAGTCCAATGCTCTAACCACTACACCACACTGGTTCTTAGATCATTTGCATTACGATGATTTAATGATATTTAGGCTGCAATCTTATACTCACTTACCTGGAAGTAAGTTCCATTAAACACAATAGTACATACCTTTGAGTAGACACATTTAAGCTGGCACTGTTAGGAAGCTATTCATAAGAGCATGGCACTTTATATTTATGACTTTATGGCCATAATGCCTGGTGCCCATATTGTCATCTTTGGGGGCGCCAGCTTAAGTCTTTCCTCTGTTTCCAGGGATTTGACAGCATATGGCGCTTAATTTAGTTGTTTTTAAATTGTGGTATTTTATTCTTAATTGTTTTTAGCTTTTTTTAAAAAAAAAAATTTTTTTGGTATGTTTTAGTTTTGTCGTCAGTTGCCTTGAAACTTTTTTTTTTTTTAGAAAAGTCTCTGAAAATTTACTAAATAATAAAATAATAATAACTGTTGATACCTAAAACCCAAATGAAACCTACAGCCTGAATGGAAGAGAGTGGAGAGCCAAACACTTGATAGCAGCTGTTATTAAACCTTCTTGTCACTTGTACCGACATCAAGTTCTAGATCTTTAGTTTTCATTATTAAAAGACTAATATATTACCACACATTTCCCTTTATTTTATCAACTTTCTCTGTATGCAAATCTTTAGGAACCCACAAACTATGGGAGGAAACCTAAGATGGATGGTCATGAACTTTCTAGAGGTTTCAGTTAGTTATACTATCTCATATTATATAATAAGGCAGTCTTCCTCAAACTGGTACCTTCCAGATGTTTTTGACTACAATTCTATTTCTTATCCAATAAACTAATGGTCTGTAGGCAGATTACAAACAGTTAAAATGAAAATGACATAGAACAGTTAATGCTGTTTGTTTATCTTTTTATTCTAAGTTTAAGCAAAACCAAAGCAATAAAACAGGAATAAAAATAAAAATAAAAGTGTAACTACATAGTTGAAAGGCCTCTTTCAAATATTATAACATTCTAAAAAAAAAGGAAGAAGGAGTAAATTACTCATAAAAACAAACCAAATATCCAAATATAAGTCCATTCGTGGACTTTTTCAAATGTTGCTAGTGTTAGAAATATTAAAATATAAAATACAATACAAATATTCAAAAGAATAAAGTACAATATAATGCAAACCAAGAAACAGAACAGGCATAAATGAAACAGCCATAATAATCTAGAACTAGGTCTCTCAAATGCCTGGGAGAAAAAAAAAGTCTTTCCCTGGAGCTGAAAAGATAACGTAGGCGCCTGGCAAAGTTCTTTGGGGAGTTTATTCCATAACTGGAGTGCCACCACTGAGAAGGCCTTCTCTCTTGTATCTACCTGCCTAGCTTCCTTTGGCAAGGGCACCCAGAGGAGGGCATCTGAAGATGACCTGAGGGTCCAAGCAGGTACCTCCTAGTCTTAAGCAGGACCACCCCTGCCAGTAAATCGTGGCCATCCCATCCCTGCAAACCTGAGAAATCTCAGTGGATCCTATTGATTGACTGTCCTCCTACAATGCCTGTGGCCTTTAGCCAAAAGAACGTAGCCTTTCTTTTTGGCCTTACCCCCTTTGAAGCATCCCAGGTCTTGACAGCACTCTTGAAATCCAGTCATAACTTATTTCAGTGCATCCTGAACTGCCAGTTGTTTGTGAGGTGCTGTTTTAAAAGCAATGAGTGGGTGAGTGAAGAAGAAGAAATCTTTCTTTGATGTCTTGGGAAATCAAAATGAGAAGAATGCATTCCTGTTCATTAGAAAAGGCAGGATATTTCACAAATCTGATAGAATGGTTCCCTTGAATGGTAGAAACATGTGAGGGGATTCCAGGGCTTAAGGTTATGACCTGAGTTATGCCTCACAACTGTGTTCGGGCAATAGGAATATGCAATATTGGCACCTGCATTGGCAAGTAATATGAAATGTCTGTTTGGCCAAGTCTGATACAAATACTAGGTGCCTGGTCTTCTGCTGTTGCTGGGTCAACAGAGCGGTATCATTTTCGTGCTGACACCAGGGACTCTGGCTTGGAGAATACACATTCCAGGGCCAGATCTACACCTTGTAACAAATCGTTACGATCCCATCATGGTATCGCTATATCCCTCTTGCGCATTTATACATTGTAGGACACACAATGACAGTTGTGGTATTCTTGGATAATGTGGAATAAAAAGGAGAAAATCACACTACGATAGTAGTATACAGAATGTGTAATGTGCCCTAACAGTTATCAGTGCACTTCATTACCACTATAAACAAATAGTTTAGACTAAGCCCAGGTATGAATTGTGGGAGAGATGGCTCTGGTCTGGCCCTGATAGTGTGTTTACCATTTTGTATTCTGCAGAGGGCATAAACCAGCCTTACCAAACCTGGTGCCCTCCAGATGTTTTGGATTTCAACTCCCATCAACTTCTGCCAGCATGGACAATGGAAGAAAATGTTGGAAGTTAATTTTATACAGCTGCAAACTCATGTATGGCATGTAATTGGAAGTCTCCAAAGCAACCAAATCAGTGGGTTGATAACATTTTTCTTTGAAAAAGTAAGCTGTGTGTGACCTTCAAAATCACATTTCACACAGAGAAAAGGTGCAAGTTGGCATCACTGAAGCTCCATATATATTGATTTTGAATTTGAAATGAGTGGAGAGAGCATGGACTAACCAATCCATATAAAGAGCTACTAGCCTATTTTAATTTCATAGAATGATTTTGAGCAGTGGGCTTCTATCACCCAGAACAATTTGTACTTTCCCCAAACCGGTGGTCAATTAGCAAGGCTGAATCTGACTTCTTTAAGCATTTTCTCAAATTAGAATATATGTAAAGATACATGCAGTCACCAACAATAGGAGACAAGAGATATTACAGTGCCAAGATCAAAGGCAGCTGTTTTTATTTGGCAATTTGGTACATCATATTGAATTCTACAGCTTGAATGTAAGACAGGCTCAAGAGAAGATTCCTCTTCCTCCTCCTCACTTCTAAAGCTCTTTATCACCCTTGAGGCATTGTTGTGAGTAATTAGACTGGACCAGAAAAATGTTGTAATTTTTGCAAGAGATTTTATAATTCATTCTATTTAAAATATTCCCCTTTAACCTTCGTCCAATTATGTGTATACTGCCAGTGGTCTGAAAAAAGGAATTGTGTTTCAGGATTTGGGGAAGGACAGTGCAGTAAGTCCTGTGCTATTTGTCTCGGGGAGTCAAGGAGGGGGGGAAATCTCCTTTGACTTTTGGGTCAAAAGATCTAATCACAAGAAGGCTCTCCAAAAAGGGACCAAAACAGCTGTACAACAACTGAGGGGGGATGTGGGATAGAGAGTTCATCAAGAGAGGCTATCCAAACAATAGAGTTCTATAATTAACACCCAGAAATCTATTCAGAGATGGTAATAACAATAGAAAGAGAACTAAGAAGAAGCTATCTGCCTGTGTGGCAGATGTGGTTTTGTTATAATTTCAGAAAGAGAATCTATCTATTTAAAGGAGGGAGGGGGAAAAGGGATGGTGGATGGGAGAAATGAAACTTCTATCTTTTTATTTCACCAAGTGCCACTAAAATATAAATTGCAGCTATTTTCCGAGGTAGCAGGTGCTCTTGATATTGTAAACCAGTGATCATCAGTCTAAAATGCATTCAACAAGACACTAGCAAGGCATTTTTTTTGCCATTTTAAAAAATAATGCTGTTGCTATTTTTGTCTGCAGACAATTGATAGGAAGTGGGTTACTTGAGCCTGTTTCCTTAAAGAATTTATTTTTCCTCTACTGCATATGCTTCCTTGTTATTGAAGGTTCTGTATATACTGCTGGCATTTAAAATCAAAGATCTATACACTTTATATCGTTGGGGATATGAAGTCCCTTTCATGGGACAAAAACCCATCCAAAATATATGCATCATATCTGTCTATCCCCATCCCATAAAATTGCTTAGTTGTCTCCAAGTGTTGAAAAAGGAGCACTGCAGAAATGCCCTACTGCTTGATGTTCAATATTACATGGCAATTTTTCTTACAGAATTTACAAATTGTCCACATATGCAATTAGGATAGGATTCTCTAACATGCAGGGTTGATTTGATTTAAATGGTGATCTAAATCACTTCTCTGAAGGACTCTGAAGGACTTAATCACAGTTTAAATCACTAGTGAGAAAGATTTTATTTAATCATCATTTTTAGTAGAAGTACATTATTGTCTAATATAACCTTAATACATATTCAGAGGTTGTAGGTTTCATTATAAGGTAGGTACATACTAAGTAATCATTCTGAATTGTTTTCAGAGTAATTTTCATCAAAAAATTGGATGATAATTTGGACATTTTGGTATTAAAGCAGAATGAACTTGTGAAATCATTCAGGAGACGAACCAGCTCCAATTGTTCAATTAATCATGATATTTTTGTCATAATATGCCAGGTTCACCACCACCAAACAGGCTTTTAAATTGTACTAATAAGATAGTTTATTCTTCTGGTTAGTTGTTCTCTTCAAAAAGCAACAACATTAACAAAACACACACATGGATTTTTGAATGGTTAACTATTTTAGGTTTTAGATATATGTAAAATGCAGTCACATATTTAGGCAATTTCAACCATATATTCCCAATCGGGGTCTCTTTTATGGCCAGCTGCTGCCATGATAGGTATTTCCAGTGGAGGATACATGCAGCAGAAGTTTCCTCAGGACTGCATGAATATGTCCTGTTCACTTTTGATTTCACTTTCTATTCCCCTCCCTTGTATTTATATTCAGACTCCTCCTTCTTGTTCACATCTGCTCCATCTCCCCAAATTCTCTATTCATTGACTTTTTGCATCTTTGCACTTAGAGAGAGGCAAGGCCTTGAAAGATGTGTGTGTGTGAGAGAGAGAGAGCATGCACTTCTCTACACCACCTGCAGTACCGAATAGGACTGATTAGGTTATCGCTTATCTCCATAAAGTGCTGTTAATATTCATAGAATATAATTGGAATTTGTATAATTAGTATTCATGATGATATATTTGACCCGTGATCGTTTTTTATTAATTGTTTTAAGAATATTGTGAAATCTGATTTAAATTTTTAAAAATCAATTTTTTATTTTATTTTTTTAAATATTGATTTTTATCAACCCTGGTAACATGGCAAATACAGTACACCAGTATTCTTGGAACACAGTGTGCATACTGGAGCCTCATATAGTTTTGAGATCATGTCAGATGACTGCTATCAGTGCCTTACACCCACATGGGCTCCCTGTTGTTGGCTATTTCAGACAGGAGATCCAAAAGCACTATTAGTTCTATCTTTATACATACAAGAGCCAAACTGCACATTACGCTAATGTGCAGTGTGTAGCTAAGCCATCTCTCTCTCTCTCTCTCTCTCTCTCTTTATTTTCATGTGTCAACATGTGTGGCCCTAATTCAAATCTGGACCACCGCACTCTGTTTAAACACATACACACCGTTTCCCCCCTGTAATTGGCCTCAATGGATAACAATTCCCCCCTTTTTTTCTCCTGGTAGAGTGATTGGGTGGGGGGGAATGGTATGAAGGGAGATTTAATCCTTCCTTCGCAGTGTACAAAGGTCTCAATCTGAATCAGGCTCATGTGCTTAAACTATAGCGGGAAAACCACTTCATCTATGTGATTAAGGGTAACATGTAGTTTGGCTGTAAGGTAATAGGGAAGACCTGTTTACACACACGGGGATGAGTTGTCTTGATTCAAAAATCCTTTGGCAGGTTGAGTAGGAGCTGTGTGCATGTGGAGCATCTATTACACATGGGTAAACCTGAGCTGGATGATTTTGTTAAAAAGTTAGATCCTAATATCCACCTCTCAAATGCATTGGGTGATATTACTCTGCCACTCTTAACATTGATAGAAAGCATTTCCTTCAATGCTTCCTGCACACAGTTTTGACTCATGAGGAACTGCATGCGACACTAGCTTGCATACGACTGGAGCCGTTAAGTTGAAATGAATGCCATTGATTTGGAGAAACAAGTTGACTACAGTATAGCCTAGAGTTAAGTGCATTTATGTCTTTTTTTAAAAAATGACATATGATATAAAATGGTATATGATATAAAACTGATATGCTAGGACAGGTCAGGTATTCCATACATGTGTTATGCTTCTAACTTTTCCCTGATTCAGAACTTTCATTGTAAAATCTTTTAAACAATTATATTTTAGACAATGACCTTGTCATGTCCGTGTGCGATCTGGATAAAAGAAAATGCTCCCCCTTGGCCCCATTTCACTCTCTGTCTATTTCTAACAGAAAGAACTAATTAAGGCAAAGCTAAGGGAATTGAATTCAAAGTTGGTATTGCTCATGTGACCTAATCTTTTCACAATGGCATCTTTTGCCAGCCGTGTAAGAATACCATTCACACTCTCTGTCCTCTCCATAAAATCCTCCCAAGTGAAAGAAAAGAATGAAAGATTGTCTTGAGTATGCAATAAAGACTTCCAGGAAATGGGGATCTAGACAGGCTTACTGGTTTTTCTACCAATTCATTAACATTCAAAAATACTGTATAATATCTTAAGTTTGTTTTCTAGTGAATAGGCCTTGGTCAGCCATAATAGGTGTGTCAGCTGTTTTTCTGTGCCAGAAAGAAAGAAAGAAAGGAAAGGAAAGGAAAAGAACCCCTTTAAAGAGTTGGATTAGATTGTGACATAGAAGTCTGTCAAGATGTAAAGAAATGTTGAACAAATGCAGTGGATTAGCAAATAGAGTAAGGTGCCAAGAGCTGGAATGTACTGAATCTGAATACAGCAAAATGAAGAAAACTGAATTCAGTGATGCGATTTTCTACTGCTTGAGCAAAATGACTGTGTGCCTCAGAGGGAGCTTTCCTTGGATCCTGAAAAATTAATGAATTGGGTTTAATGTAGAAGAAAGCAAAAGAATGTAATGCTTGCAAGAAAAGGTGTGTGTGTGTGTGTGTGTGTGTGTGTGTGAGAGAGAGAGAGAGAGAGAGAGAGAGAGAGAGAGAACTGGAGAATAACAAATTTGGGCTCACTAAACCTTTTCTACCAAAACACTTGGATTGAAATATGGAAGGAGCAGCTCCACATTGTCTCAAGGGCATGGTCGCAGATGAGGGTTAAATATGCTTTTGCTTAAATTTATCTATATGGAAATGTGAATGGAAATCCTACATTGGCTAGGATGTATATACAGTATAATTATGACTCCATTCCATTTTCTTAATCCCTCGGTGACATTATTTACAAGAGACATACATTATGGGGAAGAAGCTGAAAAGCACTTTTTGGTGTCGTGTGTGAAAATGGCCCGGTTTCATATTCTGTTGGGTGGATCCTCTGTCTCTTAAAAGGCATCAAGCAAGTGCAACAAAGATGTTTATGGGGTAGGGTGAGGAGTTAGTGGTAGAGTGCTGGTTCCCCAGATTCTCCCTCCCCCATATGCTCTCCCTTCCAACATTCTCGACTGCTTTCTGTCATATCAGCTTAACTTGAGTATCAAGCTGCCTATAAGGAAATATCATGCTATAGACCTCAAAAACCACATACTCAAATCCAGAAAATAGATGGTTTTTCGCCTGAATAAGTGAATGCCAGAATACATACATTTAAGGGAGGATTGTGGCCTCTGGTCCTTTGGGTTTCTTTGTTTGTTTGTTTATAACATTTCTTGGCCACTTTTCTATGAAAAGAACCCAAAGCGGTGTGCAACATAAACCAATCAACAAATACAATTCAATCCAATTTAAAACACACACATATACTATCACAATAAACTGTACATATAACATAGCCAACAGCCTAGATAATTATTTTTTTTAAAATAACGGCATCAATTTCCCTTTCCCGCAGCAGAGCCATTCTTGGTTCATACAGAAAGCTTTAATGTATAAAAAGAGTTTTGTTTGCTGTCAAAAACTGGTCACTGGATGTGACCAGGGGAACTTCCCATAAGACCAAGTTCCACAATGGTTAAATCCTGTCATTCACCTTCACAGATTTTACTTTATCAATGACTTCAAGCCAGTTGCTAGAGAACAACAGCAGGAGATGTCTGTTGCGTCTTGCAGTGCTTCTGAGAATTTGAAAGGCATCTAGTTGGTCATTGTGGGAAGCAGAGGGACTTTTGGTCTTATGGCAACAGGACTTTTATGTCCCTATGTATTGGGTAAGAGATGGGGCACAGAACAAAGCTATTTCTGCAAGTCTTAAAAAAAGTCTTCCAAGGGCCTTCTTGAAGACTCATTCAACAATTCTTGAAAGAGTGCTTCCTTAACGATCCAGAAATGACACAATTTTGTAAATTGTCACTAAAATGTTGAGCGCTTGCCCAGCTATGTTGGTGTGTAAGCATTCTGAACAAGCAGGAGTTTAGACAATGAGTGTGCTTCCAACCACCAGCTATTATTTCAGATTGAAATTGTATGCATTTGAAAGTTTCCAGTGAGTAAGCAGCACTCTGGCCAACGTCACAGTGTGTGATAAATTGCAAAGTTCCCTGTGCATGCAACTTCCAGCCTGAAATACTCAGACAGTAACCAGAAGTGCACTGTTTTTGCACATAACATCTGCACTAGAAGCAATTTTGCAGGTCAGGGTGGATTTTCGACAACGTGACATAGGCTGAATCCAGTCCAACTTCAAGCATATTCGGCATTGCTATATCTACACTGTGAGTTTCAAGATAGTTAAAACTTTCCTGACTATTTTCCAGAATCTACTTCCATAGTTTGAGCAACATTTTTTAGTGATGCTTGAGGAAATAGAATCATAGAATTGTGGAGTTGGAAGGGAGCACAAGGATCATCTAGTCCAACCCTCTGCAATGTGCAGGAAAACCAATTAAACCATCCATGAAAGGTAGCTGTCCATCCGCTTCTTAACCTCCAGAGATGAAGAACCTACAACCCACGTAGGTAGACTGTTCCACTGTTGTACAGGTCTTACTGTCAGGAAGTTTTCCCTCACATTTAATTGAAATCTGTAAGTTATATTATACCCATAATTTGAGTCCTAATTTCTGTGGGAATGGAAAATAGTTCTTGACCATCTTCCCTGTAGCACCCTTTCATGTACTTGAACACTGGTGACATATCTGCCCTCAGTCTTCTTTTCTCCAGACTGAACATCCCATATTCCTTTAGCCTGTCCTCATAGGGCATGTCCTCAAGTCCCTGTGTCATCTTTGTTGCCCTCTTCTGAACCTGTTCTAACCTGTCAGTGTCCTTCTGGGTATTCAAATATGTTTACACAAACCACATCAACTGCATCAATATTACTGTAGTTCTGTTCTTAAACTTTCCACCTCAGTTTTTCTTCGGGTAATTTGTACCTTCTTAGCTGCTCATCTTATAAGGAGGCTCGTCGTTTTTATACCAGCGGCCTTTATTTGATGAGGCTGGCTGAATGATGGACTATATCCAATAGGTTTGCATTTGTGTTCAGGGACTAATTGTGTTTGATGTGGGGATGCTGAGCTTGACCCCACTGTGTCTCTTTGCCAGTGTTGCGGTTTCTGACTTTAATCAAAGCTCCAAGGCCATTTGAAGCGTAGCCAGACAGTACCTTGTAAGTTGAACCCTATCTAATTATGTGATGTGTGTAAACTCTGAAAGCGTAAATCATAGTCACAAGAGCTATATGTTTTTATAACATTCCCTGGTCTGGTGACAGCCGAAGGAAGCAAGGGCAAGATTGATCTCATAGCAATGTTTATGGACGCTGCATCACACTTCGTAAAGTTTAGATCGTTAAGGAGGTTCCATAAATGGCTTCAGTTAATAAGGGTGAAGTGACTTGTGCCTTTACAAACATGTTGCAAAAATCCATGGTTCTTACAAGTGCATCATAAAAGGGGAGGGGAATTAAATCATATAAAAAGGATGTGGAGTGAATGGAAGGAAGACTGGAAGTGAATGCATATTGGTTACGGCAGGCAAAGAACAAGGGAACACTCAAGGCAGACTAGGTGATAAATTAAGAGTCACGAAAGTGATTCATGCTGTAAACATTGGCAATAACCCTCAATTCTTTTGCTCTTCGTCCTTTATAAAACTACCTGGATGGCTCTCTCTGTTTTTAACATCTGATGGTGAAGAATGACTTTTTATCTTTAGCCCTGGCCAAATTTCTTAGAGGGCACATTGGTTAAGATGGAGTATTTTTCTTGCTTTTAAGAATCCAAATGAGGTAAAAGTAGCCATCCATGTAAGCATCCTGTTTATGAAGCTGATGTCACTGAATGCCAACTGCACATGGGGGCTTTGCTCTGGGGTGGGGAAAAATTAATTGGCTCTGCCAGAAGGGAGAACGGACATTTCGAGGTCGGCTGCCAGTTGCAGTGGGGTCTTATTCTGTTTCGTCTCAAAATTGGCAGTGTCATACCTTCAGCTGCCTTCCTGAAGTGGTCATGGAATTAAAACAACTACACCCTGTTTACTGCAACGTGTGACTGTCTGCAGGTGGGAAGCAAGGAAGTAGGGTTGACATAGTAAACCCATGCAGAGAACAAAATGAGACAGATTTTCCAACCAAGTTGCTGCGAGAGCATGCTTATAGGTCCTCTTGTATGCTCTCCAGGTTTGCTTGTTAAGGGGTTTTCATTGGAATTAAAAATTGCCTTCCTCAGTTGAAGAGCTAGCAATCAAGTGCTTGTTGGCTGGTTAATTTCTCTCCTGGGGCTAAGTGGACATAATTTGTTCCCTTTTGAAAATTCCCCCATGTCTGGATGCTGAATAAATAAGGTAGGAGTTTATTATCAAGCCCTACACCAATGACCCTCCACCTTTCCTTCTTTTCCTCTAAGCCTGCAAGATTGGATACTACAAGGCCCTCTCAACAGATGTTGCCTGTGCTAAGTGCCCACCTCACAGTTTCGCCATCTGGGAAGGCTCTACCTCTTGCACCTGCGACCCAGGCTTTTTCCGAGCAGAAAATGATGCCGCCTCCATGCCCTGCACTCGTAAGTCAGACTCCTTTATTTATTTATTTTCCTTTCCTTCACTTGCTGCTTCAATAATTTATACATGAAAACCTCCCCAGAGATGTACATCCTGCTATGAAAAGTGTCTTGTTGGTGACAGGAACATTCAGTAACAATTCCCCTTTAAACAAGTCGACACAACATGTCAATACTAGGTCCTCTCTCCTGGTACACAACGGAAAATGAAGTTTGCAATTAAAGTGACAGTATGTAGGTCAAAAAGAGGCTTGGATCCCTCTTCCCTGCCCCCTTGTTTTGCTTTGGTGTCTGTACTGTAGAAGTGCCTCAAGGCTGCACTGTGCACACATAATGAGGAACAATAATGGGCTTGCATATCTTTGTGTAATCAGAAAATGGAAGAAGGAAACTGAGTCATGTAAAAGCCAATTTGTGGTAGCCCAGAATACGTTCCTCTCTCTTTTTGTGTAATCTGCCTAATGGACAACTTTAACTAGCACAGACTTTTAACTTAAGAGCTGATTCACACAGTTCTTTTTATGTGCTTCCTTTACACATATTTGGCATTGTGACTGGTCTTGTGAATACTTGCCCACATCATATCCAAAATCATAGCTACAGGAGATGGCAAGCATCATCTCAAAGCATTTTGGGTCCTTCACAAGATCAGTCCCCACAGGATGTTGCGGATGTTTCAAAATGTAACTACCAGGGGAAAAGGGTTGTGTAGTACAGTCATTTATGTTTGTGCAAATTGTGATAGGCTTTTGGGTTCATTGATTACAGGTGACAGGAAAGCAAATGAAATGTACTACTGCATGGCTCTCTTCAATTGTTGGATGGTCTAAAAATTAGGAAATAAATGAACAAATTAATACATTCACATTCTATTCCTTGTGGTAAGAGCTTGATATCACAACATCTAACCACTATTATTCTGTAATACTCTCCGTGGGTATTTACCACAGGAGTTTCTTTTCACTCAAATTGATTGCTTAGCTGTTAGACCTTCTTTCCCTAGATCTTCCCCTACCTTCTGCAGGGTCACAGCCTTTTTCACAAACAATTTTGCCCAAATAATGCTTTGCTCGTATTCAACCAATCCATAACATGTCTCTGTATTATATGTGGGTTTTGTTCACAATGACCTATGGCTATAAGAAATAAACGTTTTGTACGTAGGTGAATTTGACATGAAAAGAATATTTAAAATAACTTTTTAAAATCTCAAGAACTAGAACATACACTTGACAGTCCTTCCAGACACAAGAGTCATTGTGCAGCTGTTCTGTTTTTTCTTAATGGATTTTCCACATCAGGAAAAAAAAAAACACCTTGAAGAAATAGTGAGAAAGCATGGGAGGAGTATGAGGGGAGACAATCTGGAATCCCTGTAAAATTTTGTGAATGTGGCAGGGCAGTAGCACAATAGAAGCCTTGTCTGGAAACACCCTGAGGGCCAAAAAGTTCAGTAATCATGCATAGTGTGATCGTGTAACTCTGATTCGGACTGGGACCATGGTGATCTGAGGGATCTGGATTAAATTGTTCCACCACCACCACCTGAACCCACCATGTTTTTGTTCTGATTTAACTTCCCAAATTGGGTTGAAATTTGGGGGGGAATATTGCGGGGGGAGGTTTAACTCCACCATCCCGAATTGCCACAGTCCAAATGCCAGCATAAGAAAAACTATCCTGCACAACTAAATTATGAATGCTTACCAGAATGTTTAGTTTAGCTTTGAAAATGCACTTTGGTTGATTCTTATGAGTGTGAGATGATTACGCCTTAATTTCACAAAAGAGCTTGTAGCAAGAAAAGGCCAGAAGGATGGTACTCTAAGCATGCTCATGTCACCAGGGAATGATTGCTGCAACTCCACCGTTCCTGCATCTTCATATAGCAGAATTCAGCTGCCATTTGGAACTTGTTGACCATTAGCAGTTAGGAAAATCAGAGTGCTGCTTGCATAAAGCAGCCAGATTAATTAATCTGATACTCCCTCTTTGTGAACTACATTGAGGCTGGGGAGGAAGGGATGAGGAACTTCATTGTGTTAAGATAGTGCAAGGGTCAAAGCAGGGTGAGGGTATTACTAGAGTGAAAACACTGCAGTAATTTATAGTGATTGTTCTGAACATTATCTGAACATAGCTCAGAGGACAAATCCAGGCGAGTTTGTAATGCTCTCCTCAACACAAAGGAAGCATTACAACTTGAGGAACATAATTTTTTCTCTGCCCTGTCACTACTTCCCTGCCTGCTACCCATCCAACTCATGCCATTCCAACCCTACCCACTAATATTTTTGCTGCAGTGGAGGAAGGTAATTGGGATTCCTCTCTTTATCTTCCCTATCTATAATGTTTGATTTCCAAGAACTGCTGGCCTATGTTGGAAGCATTGGGGAAGCTACATTTTCCAATAGTCCTTCTTGCACCCAGCCATAGAAGCATAACAGACAGTAGAAAGCAGACAGGAGAATAACAGACAGTAGAAAGCAGACAGGAGAATAACAGACAGTAACATTACGCCAGTCCTTTTACAACTTCATTGGCTGCCAGTCCAGGTCCAAGCCCGATTCAAAGTGCTGGTATTGACATTTAAAGCCCTAAACGGTTTGGGGCCAGGTTATTTGAAGGAACGCCTCCTCCCATATGTACCTGCCCGGACCTTAAGATCATCTACAGGGGCCCTTCTCCGTGAGCCCCTGCCAAAGAAAGTGAGGCAGGTGGCTACTAGGAGGAGGGCTTTCTCCGCTGTGGCACCCCGGTTGTGGAATGAGCTCCCCAGAGAGGTCCGCCTGGAGACCTTTTTATTCTCTCAGTATTATAACACTTAATTTTAACTTGAATTTGAATTTTTCTGTTTTAACTTTGTATTTTAATTTTATATCAATTTTGCTGCGTGGTTCTTATCCTGGTTGTGCTTTTTATACTGTATTTTGTATTTGTGCTTTTAACCTGTTGGTTGTTTTACTATGGTTTTAATTTTTGTGAACCGCCCAGAGAGCTTCGGCTATTGGGCGGTATAAAAATGTAATAAATAAAATAAAATAAAATAAAATAAAGGAGGGAAAGAGGACTCCCTCCCGTCCTCTGCTGTCATTGCTGCTACTGGAGCAACTGCAAAGGCTTCTTCAATTACTGGTGAAGCATGTTGATTTGCACCAATATTGTTTAACAATATTGTTTTGCAATATCAGTAGCTAACAAGCATCTTATCTAACTTCTTGACCCTCGCAAGCAAAGCATCCTGTCTAAATCCCTGAAAGCTGGATATCACGGCCGATTGATATCCAGCTTTCCTGGAGACAGGAAATTTCCATGCGTTAGCTGAGGAGCAGTGATGATGCACCAGTCAACTGACATGCCAGATATTGCCAGTGGACCTCTTATTATTTGAAGGCATCAAATACTGCCAAATATTCATTGAAACCATGAAAGCCACTGAGCAAGTGGTCGCTTAGCTTTTAAAACAATTCTTTTGTTTTCAAGAGCAGGAGTGACAGCTACTTGCTCTCCAACCCTATAGCAGTCAGGGGCAAATCTATCAGCTTCTACTGGCCCCCTGCTATACTGCTGGCATCTCCAAACAAAGACTGCTGATGCCATCTTGTTTGCTGCAGGAGCTGATGCCGATTGTGCCTAAAACTGCCTACAAACCACAACTGCCTTAAAAACAACAACCTGACCTGCTTTTTAAAATTAATTAAATTCTGTAATTTGCTCTATTTCTGTTTCAATTTCATTTTCGTTTTTAAAAAATTGTAGTTGTAGTCTTCCCCTGAGAAGAACGGTTTTGTGAATCATTCAAATGGATAAAATCCTCAGTTAGCGTCCCTTAAAAGTTATAATGATTCATTACGTTAAAAAAGAAAGGAATTCCAAAGTTTCACACTAACACTTAACACATTTGTGTGTGTAATTATCAAAATTATCAAAAACGGATGATTTTTGAAAAAATGCCTCCTTGATGCTCCAATAAATATAATGCTTTAAACATACTGGCTCATTATTAGACAATATTTGAGTGGTCAATTGACAAAATCCTTTTTGACTGGTCAAATGTTCAGTCATTTTCATGTCCTGATTGGATGTGACAGTTTCAGTCTATATGGGACATGGGTACATGGATGGTAAATATTTTCTCTGGCAGGCTGTGCACTTATGTTGCCCCTACTTAAAGGGAGTCTGCTGATAGTCTTTGATTAGTCTCTTTTTTTTCCTGCTTCCTACCCAGTGGCTAACAGAAGCAAGACAAGAAGAGAACAGAATGGATTTGGAATCCTATTATGCTAACTAATTTCCCACACTGCTGAGATGCAAAGGGGACGGGTCACAATTTGGGGCTATATCTTTTCCCAACAGCTTTCGAATTCTTGAAGATCTTTGTGTAGCTTTTTGTACTCATCTCTGCTTGCAAACTCAAGGTTAGCCTACTTGATCTGTTTGATTTTCATCTACTGATTGAAAGACCTTAGCGTCTACCTCTTCAATTTTCTTCTAGGTAGGTCTGTTTTGACCCTTTGCAGCTGCCAACAGCAAGGTTCTCATCTTTTAATGCAAAGAGTCCTGGTCTCCCTTAAGGGTTGCTTTAAGAACCTCCTTTCTTAGTAGAAGCAATAGGCTCCTAAAGCAGGCAGCATATTAACTGAATTTGCACCAGACTGTCAAAGAGCTATTACTGAAGCCCCACAAAGCTACGCTTCAACTTTAGCTAACTTTGTCTTTAAGTTATAAGCCCGATGGAGGAAACCTGGTGCCCTCCATACGGCTTGGATGACAACACCCCAATAGTCCTAGCCAGCATGGTCAAAGGTCAGGAATTACGGGAATTGTAATCCAAAACATCTGGAGGAATCTTTGCTGGCCAAAGTTAAATTCCATCACTGGTTGCACTATTTCCATTGGTCATCTCCATCGAGTATAACATAGTCTCTGAGCTAACTTTGTCCTCACAAAGAGTTAAAATAAATGCAAGGAGTTGTTCTTTCAGAATGGTTTTGTGGATTTTTGTAACTCTATATCCAGAGCATTAAACTGTTAATGTTGTCTCCAAATTCATCTCTAAAACATGATAATAAACTGGTTTGACAAGGTTTGACAACCTGAAGTCACGAGTTTTTCATCCGTGTGTCTTGTAGACTGAAAATTAAGCCATATGTAGTTCAAGATTTCTATATTTGGGTTTTGCCAATTAAGCCTTTTCAGTTCTGCTGATGGAGACATCAGGATTCCGAACAGTCTAAAAGAGAACTTCTCATAAACCTAGGTCCATCTAAATAAGATTGGCAGGAAGGTTTGTGCTTACATTTGAACATGATGTCCATGGTACCGTATGTGAAAATAATGCTATCCAGCCTGTGAAAATAATGCCATTTGTCTTGGGATCTCTCTAGTGCAGGAGAAGGCAACCTGACTTCCTCCAGATGTTTTGACCTACAAATCCCACCAGTTCCAGCCAGCATTACCAAATGGTCAGGAATTATTAGTATTAGTCAAAAACATCTGGAAGACACTGGGTATCCTATCCCTATTATTAACTCTCTTCTATTTCAGACTCAAACTACACATTGCTTTGAAGTCATAACTAGCAGCTGGATCACTTTTTGGCAATGAAAATTCTAAGTGTTGATAGGCCAATCCAGATCAGAACCACGGTGAGGACAAATGGTTAAGGCCTCCCCCACCACCACCACGAAGGTACCATCATTGTTGGGCCAACTTCATTTACTTAAGAGTCAGGAAAAACGAAAGACATAACTGATAGCTACAGTTTCAAAAAATGTGTAGCTTGGCCCTCATTCCCTGTATTCAAACTGCGAAATGTGTTCCAAATGGTTTATCTCTCCCTCCCATTAATTTGTGGGGTGGGGATGGATTGGTCACCTTCCCAAAATCAGACTGGTATTACATTCCAAAGGCTGGATCAAGATTCCTAGCTATCAAGAAATATTACTGTTCTTCTGTTTAAGTCCTGGACCATCTAATTACCAATTCACAGTGATCTAAATGGCTAGACTCTGAAGAACATATTGGCTAAACATGCCAGGACATAGTCTGCATTTAATTGTCTTGCCACAGTAGAAAGTAGATACCTCTAAACCCACTGAAATGTGGTTAGAAACTGGAGAAATTTGAGGGATTGGAAATTGGAGAAAGGATAACTAGGATGAATGAAGTTTTAGTGAAAAATGGCATGACCATATACAGGATCTTATGAAAGCTACAGTTGAACCAAGGTAGAAATATTTTTTCAAATAATAAGCCAAAAACCACAAAACAATATCTCTTAAGTCATAATTAATATGTTCCATGGAGATTGTTTAGGATTGTAATAACTTGCTGAATATTTTGATTTTGAATCTATAGGGATACAGATTTGGTCTAGCAGCCAGTCTGTAGACAAGACAAAACATTTAAGTACCAATAAAAGAAGAGAACAGGACATGGATGGGCAAAGGATATCACTGATTCTGGAAGTGTGGATGCAATCCATGAACTCAGTCTATGGGTGCAATTAAATCTGGGAATATCATTGATCTTGAAGCCAGGTTGCAAGCTCTGCACAGAGTGGATGTTTTCTTTCTGATCAGTCTCTTTTGCTCTGACTTTCTGAGAAGCATAGTTATATGAAGGAAGCATGTCTTGGTTGGAGCTATGACAGATAATTTGAGGATTGTGATTCAGTGGACAGGCTTTACATGCAGATGGCTCCAGATTCAGTTCCTGAAATTTTGCAAAAACAATCAGGTAGCAGGAGATGGCAAATACTTCTTCTGGAGACTATGGAAATCTCCTGCCAGTCAGTATCGGGCAAGTAGTAGACAATACTAGAATAGGCAGAATCTAATAAACTAACTTAGCATTAAACAGTTTCCTATGAGGTATGAACTTGCTTTAAAATAGAGTGCAGACAATGGTACAGATATTCCATAAAAACTGCTTGGCTAAGGGTTTAGCTATTTGAAGAAAGCCTGTGGCACTTACCATGATGTTCAGGACTTTTTATTTGCCACAATACTGGTAAATTCTACAATCCTGCCCTCCAGCAATGTGGTGTACAGAGCTGATAATAGCCCATTGTTTGGTCTGCTGAGCATATAGAAAGTAGACCACAGAAACATTCTGGCAGGATGTCTGTGTGTGAGTGTGAGGTTCTTTTTGTATATATTAATGAATATGAAGGAGAAGAGCATGGTAGTTTCTGTACAATTTTAACAATGTGTTCACATTCAGAATATTGTCAGTTTCCTACCTTTTCATATTCCTGAAACAGAGCTCTGTTATCGGACTTATCTGGCTTCCATGGCACAGACAATACAATGTCCATGTCAATTTTATGTATATATCGCCATTCCATATAATATACCCAAGGCAGCTTACATCAAAACTGACATAGTTAAAACAAAAATTTTAAAATGCACATATTATCTCAAAAGAAAATTCCATATTCATTAGGATATAACTATTCAATCAAGCCAATCAGATATCAGTTCTTAATTACTGTATCATAACAGTATTTTAAACAACTCAATTGGAAACATGAAACAAATGTATTATTATTATTATTATTATTATTATTATTATTATTATTATTATTATTATTATTTCCAATAGGCCATGAAAACAAGAGTCTCTAAGAAGGGCTCTCCTTACTCCCAGTTCTGTCTCAATCTTACACTATATGTCCTGCTTCATTTTTATGCTCAGAAACTGGCGTAATAGCAGTCAAATCTATCACTGCCATCAGGGCCTTTAACTACTGGCTCAAGACTTATTTCCCCCCTCCGACCAGATTACCTAAATTGTGTCTTTTAGAGCAAATGAGAGCCACTTCATCAAATACATCATCTTGGCTTCAGAAACTGCTTCCTCAAATTCATTATTATGGTTTTTCTTCTCAATACTTTACTACTTTGAATTTAGCTCACAGCAAAGAGGTCTTTAAGGAGAGGGCCTATAGTGTTTCTATTCAAATGGATCTCTGTGCAGTCTCAAGTAATAAGATAGTACCTTGGTTTGCATAGACTAAGCTTAAATTTGAATGTGAACGCTACCTGACTCTAATTTCTAATCCTCGTCTTAGATCAGCCCTTGCACGATTAAAGATGCAACAAATGAAAACAGCAGTGCTAGAAGGGTGTTTTAATAAAATTCCTAATGCCTCTAGACTCTGCCCTTGCTATAGTGGCAAAGTGGAGGATCTGCCTCATTATTTGTTCTACTGCCCGATCTATTCTCGCATTTGTTCTAAATATTTACATTGCTTTTTTGAGAATAAGTCCGGCTGGTTCGATTCAGAAAGAATATACTTTTTGTTTACATGCAATAACAAGACTGTCGTATTGGCATTGGCCAACTTCGCTCTTACAGCCCAAATGTATAAAGCAAAATTTCTGACCTTGCAGAATGTATGATTTGTTTTAGCATTGCTTTTATTATGCTTGTTGTAACCATTGGTTGAAACAATAAAGCTTTACTACTACTATATGTTGGGTGATGACCGTATTCTAAAAAGAGGGAATATTCCTTCAAGAGCACATTTCCCCCATCATTGCAACACAGAGACTGGAGATTTTGCAGTGTGGGCCATCCTTCTTCCTAAGAAATTTTAAAGAGACATAAGATTTGTACCTTTTAACATAGGATAACTTTACCAGAGAGGATATGAGGGCTAGGCAAACCTGGTACCCTCCAGATGTTTTAAATTGCAACTCCCATATGCTCCAGCCAGCATGGCCAAGGTCAGGGATCCTGGGAGTTGGGACTCCAAAATATCTGGAAGGCATGGGCATACCCACTCCTGGAGCATTGGAGTATACCGAAACAAGCATCACCACACCACAGAATGAAACCCGAGTTGATTTGTATCTTTTAAAAACAAAACAGAACCGTGAATGAAACTGAACTTCAGGCAGGCTGGCATTTCAGAAAACATGTCATGGGGTCAGGGGGTAGATGGGGAAAGAACTCCCTTTAAATATCTGTTTCAGAGGAAACTTCTTGGTTTGCCCAACTTTTTTGACAAGCAGAAATGGAGAAGAACACAAACAAGAGATGGTCTTTCACACTTATCTCAGTCCTTCTTACCAGTTGGTTAAACCAGGTGATAAACCCAATTCCCTTGTGCTGACAGCTATAATAATCAAGCACCTTCTTTGTTCATTATACTCTCTTTAACCCCAGTAGTCTCATTCAGCCTTGCATTTAGTAATCGCTCAGTGTGACGGCCTCCTAATGAAGAAATAAAACATAGAGTCTGAGACCCATTCTTCTAACAAAAACATACACTCTGCTCCATTGGCTTGTAAAATCAGGTTTCCGTTCACTATTAGGCCAGGTGAAAAAAAGTAATATTGGGTAATTTAGAGAAAAACACCTGGACTGAACAGAAAATTGCTCTTCCTCCTAGTTTTGCAGGAAGGAAGGTATTATCCTAATTATTTATTTTAATTGTTAGACATCCACAACTCTCCATTTTTGTACATCATTGTTCCTTGGGTAGCGGTTCCTTTAATAGCTACTTTCTTTGGTTCTACATCTTAACTCTCCAGGCCAGGAAAGGCAGATTTTAATAGCTTTCTATTTTGCCGAAATTTCACACTGGAGGGAAGGAAGCTCAAAAGCTTTCTTCCCCCACCCTTTGTATACAATCCCCAGGACAAATTATGAAAATTGCATGCTTAATTTGTATGCATTGGTTAGAAAATGTAGTGCACACAGCCTATAAATTGCTAAAATCCCCACCATCCAAACTTTGGCTCAAGAATTTTTTTTAAAAATCTTATGGGGGCAGTCTGATCACCAGTGGTATTCTTTTCAAAGCAGTTGCTCAGACTTTATGTTTATGGCTTAATCTAAACAGAAAACAGATTGTGGTGTTTCAGATATTTGTATGTACTGTGGGGGAAATCAATGCTGAGTCTGATGATTTTAGAATATATGGTGGGTGGGTACACTGATGGTGCTATATAAATAAATAATAATAATAATAATAATAATACATGGGTGGTGCTTAAGTCTAATAAAACATGCAGGCTACTCATAGAAGGGTGTGTAGGAGATCCTTATGGATCATAGAAACTGGGCACTGTCTGCTTTCATTTGGAAAGTAGTGATGAAAGAGGAGGGGGTGGCTGTTTGCAATGAAGGCAGCATGGTGATGGAGCTGTGTGGGTAGGCAATGTCTTTAGGGATCTTTTGTCATCAGTTTTACTGAGATGGTTCCTGGGAAGCACTACTTCAGCCTGGGAGACTGGCAAGGCTCCTTCATTGGCATGTTGATTGTTAGATGATGCCCTTTAGTTTCAAATTTCTTCAGAGTTAGTGGGTTTGTTTAAAACCTGGGTAGTCATGGATGAGTTGGAGTGAGCAAATGGTTTGTTCTTAGGTTACATGTCAGGCTTTTTCCTCCTCCAACAATCTACAATTCTGGGTTTGGACATCACAGAGCATCCCTGGGTTGTTTAACTCCTCCCGTTTGCAGCAGGAGCAATTGGGCAGCGAGAACTAGCTTGCTTGCTTGCTCCAGCTTCATTCCCAGTGACCCACTATTTAACAAACTGTGGGTTGTTGTGACGTGTGTTATTGAAGAGAGGATCCTCTGTATCAGACCCAGTTCTTTTTTTTTTCTTTTTTCTTTTTGCATTCTGAATATGCTGAGTAGCTGTCTTCCTGAGCCATACATTCTGAACGACACACTTGCAGTTTTAAAGCATAGTGACTGTGTCAGCTATATGCTAAGATATGGAGATGACATGAAAGACTTATAATAAACATGCACACAAGTTATAGAGAATTCTTTCCCCTCAGAGGAATGCAGTTATTTCAGCAAATAAATGGCTGAAATTATATCTAGATAAAGACAGAAAAAAGGGATGAATATTTGGCCAGTTATTATTCTAGCCTAATAAATGTCAGAGGGTTATCAGAATAAAATGGTAGCATGGACCATGTACATTTCCATGAGTTCCATGGAAGAAGGGTAAAATAAAAATGTAGTAAATGAATAAAATATGACATTGAGGAGCAATATATACATACTTCAAAACACTTCTACTTTATTCAAAAGGATGTGTCTTTTAGACGTGTTCAATTATCCTGGGAATTCTCCCCCTCGACAGGACATATATATTCTCCACATCTGCCAATGAGAATAGCATACATTTGCATACATTTTCAAAACAGTACTTTCATTGATGAACATTATTTTAAAACAAAATTCTCTATCACCCTTCATATACAAAGGTAGGTTCCAGAGTAGCATACAAAAATAAGCCAATACATCCACAGTAAAGTACAGTAAGAATGAGAAAGATAAAAGCAACTCATCAAGCAGCTAAATACCACAATGTTAAAAACCAATTAAAATGTCAGATAAAAATGTTTTAATTTGGTGCCTAAAAGAACTGTGTGTGTATGAGAGAGAAAGAGAGAGAGGTATCACAAGTAGTTTCCATTAAGTTTGCACACTTTATAGAAACTATTTTATCACGATTCTTAATGATTTCGATTGGGTCAAGGTAATTACTGTTGTCTGTCTAGCCTGAAAGCCTAATGCAAATCTGCTGTCTCTAAATGACTCTGAATAATTTGGTCTCTTGGGCTATCCAAACAAAGAGCAATTGATTGACCTTTTGGCATGGCCTTAATACATATTATGAAAATATCTCCCTTCAAGATACTTCACAGAAAAGGGGCATAAATAACAGGGCCAGTATTTTAAACAAATGTACAATACTAGTTCTCCTTGTAAAAACACACACCCTGTTTTCACTTCATGTTATTATGAAATGAAAAAAGGCCCTACTATAAACTCCAAGCATCACTTAGATTGTCTTTGCATTCGCCTTATTCTAATTGAATTGAGCCCACTGCTGTATTTCCTCTAGAAAGTATATTGTTTTTAGATTACCATTTCAGTCCTATTACTCAAAACCCCAGCTTCTAATGCTTTCTGACAGTTATCAACATAATGAAGCATAATGAAATGATGAGCAATCTACAGTGAAAACTCGACATGGATTCCACCAGTGCTGTGTTAGTGTGTTGTAAAAATTTAAATGCAGCTGAAAATAACACTGTCCTTACTGTTTTTACCAAGGTCAAGGGCTAGATAAAAGTCTGAATGTTTTAATCTGGCAAATGTTACATGTTAAAATATGCCAGTCATTTAATGCATTGTTCACTTAATACTTCACAAGGTTGTGTTCAGACCTACATTTTCCCAATATGCAGATATAGCTGTACATATGTGCTACCTGATTTGTATAAGCACTTTGTAAGTGATTGTTCATACAAATAATAGGTACAAATAATACCTTATTTTTAAGGTGTGGTTTTCTATAGTAGTTACCCATTTTTGCATATAGAGGCTTGCTTCTTTTTGTTTACCATACAATGTCCAGTACAGTTATCTTGTGTCCAGACAGTTTCAGCATCTGTTTTAGTTTTGTATAATTTAGAGGTCACTGGTTGATGCCCCAAACCCAGAATAGCATATGGTCATAAGGTTCCATGGTAGGAAATCGGGTATAAATTCTTTCACATTTTCCCTCTGAGATCCATTTCAGCATACTCTTAATGCTAAAACATAGAAAATAATCCTTACCATGAGTTTTATCTGAAATTTAACCTGCTATTAGGAGACAAAGCTAATAAGATGCAACAACATTGCTTTGAAATCTATGCAGGATTGAATTTTCACCTAAAATATCTCCCTTAGAAGTATGTTCCCTTCAGCTTTTGTCTGAGAGTGCTATTCTTATATAGCAGGTTGAACCTGCAACAAAATGGTGCAGCGTAGAATGCTCCTGTTCAGTTTTCTAGCCACTCTATTCCCCCAGTTCCCTCTGCCCAACAGGCAGTTAGCATTCTGTGCCCACTGAGAATGCTCAATCATCATTGTACTGATCTGCCTGTCCCCGCAAAAGTTACTTGCACTTCTTCTTCATGGTCTCTGTGCATCACACATATGGACCCTGGACATCTTCAGTTGGCCACTGACAGCTCTACATATTGTAGGAAAAGACTATCTGTTGGCAAATGCCCTACGTTGAACTTACCTATCGAGCCATAGGTGGCAGATGTGGCATTTTGTTCTTCAATGCCTGTTTCTCCATTGATGTTCTCCTTTGATGGATATTTTTTGGGTCCCAGAGGAATACATCTGTGTAAGTTTCCTCTGGGAGACACTTTTCTTTAGTCATGGACAAAAGAGTTCTTCTATCTTTTGCCACTGTTTCTCCTTCTTGTGAGGGTGATTGTCAAGATCAGAGTGGAACAAACAGATTGCATTCTCATTGCCCCATGGTGGCCAAGGCAGGCCTGGTTTGCCACTCTATTGACGTTAGCCCAAGCAAATTTCCTTTTCTACCATCAAAACCAGATCTCCTAAGAAGAATCATAGAATAGTAGAGTTGGAAGGGTCCTATAAGGCCATCAAGTCCAACCCTCTGCTCAATTCAGGAATCCACCTTAAAGCATACCTGACAGATGGCTATCCAGCTGCCTCTTGAATGCCTTTAGGGTGAAGAGGCCACTACCTCCCTAGGTAATTGGTTCCATTATTATACTGCTCTAATAAGAAAAAGGGGTCGGATTTGACACCCAGTTACTTCAGTGTTCAAGCTGACAGCTTGGAGGATTGTCAGGGACAGCTAGGAAACCAGCAACAAGAAGTTTACATGCTAAGAAATAGAAGATGTTTGGCACCTTCACCAGAGCCTCTGATTTCGAGCCTATTAGGGCTCCAATTGATGGAGTTCTTTCTTTTCTGAATTCTCTGTTCAAGAAAAGATTCAAGTGTTTGCCTGTTAAAGTTTACTTAGAGGGCATTTCAGCTTTTCACTAGCTGATACAGGGCTTCTTTGCTTTTCTCGCACCCACTTTGAAACCATTTGAGCTCCTCGCTAGGATTGACCTTTAATTGCTGCCTTTAAAGGTAGCTTTTCTGGTGGTGATCACATTGTTGAGGAGTTCATCAGAATTTTGCAAGTTATACGGTGACCCACTGTACTAATTTTTCATAAAGATGAAACAGTGCTTTGCCAAGACTTAGTATTCCTTCCTTTTTTTTTTTTTTAATTTTTTTTATTTTCTACAATACTAAACATATACATACATCACATAAAAAACACACACAACATACTACATAATTTTCAGTTGAATACAATATCTTATCTTAATAACATAATCTTAATAACATAATCAATACACCTACAGTGCACCCCCCACCACGGGATCTCATTCCTGCTTCCAAAATCTCATACTTTCTTCTGCTGGTGGATTCCCACTCCCTCTAGAAAAAACAAATATTAGGAACTGTTTCCAAATTCCTTCAAAATCATTTGATTTAGCTATACCTCTTCTCCATTTAATATTACTTGTTAATTTATCATTAATAGCTATATCCCACACTTCTTTATACCATTCTTCAATAGAATATTCCCCTTGTATCTTCCAGTTCCTAGCTATAATTAGTCTTGCTGCAATCAACAAATTTGTTATCAGTTCCTTAATTTCCTTTTTACATTTAAGATCTTCTTCAAATAGCGACAGCAATGCAACTTTTGGTGTTCTTTCTATCTTCATTTCAACAATTTCTTCAATCTCCAGAAACACCATCTTCCACAAATTCTGAACATAGTTACATTCCCACCACATATGCATATACGTTCCTTTAACCCCACAACCTCTCCAACAATTTGCCGATTGCTGCTTGTTTATCTTATTCAATCTAACCGGAGTTAGGTACCACCTCCATACAATTTTATAATAATTCTCTTTTATTCTTACTGACATATTTCTCAACGCTCTTTGCCTCCATAATCCCTCCCAACCCTGTTGTCCTATTTGTACCTTCAAATCTGTCTCCCAAACCATTTTACCCGAGTTATCCACTGTCCCTTTCTCCACCAATATTCTGTATATTTCGCTCATCAACCCTTTTAACACTGTTCTTTTCCCCCTTTCCTTATCTTTTTTATCTATTAATTCTTCAAACCTTCCTAAAGTAGTCTCCAATTTTCATATCAATCGGGGCATTGTTTTGCAATGTTTTTCCAGTACCCACCTTTTCCATTGGAATCAGCTGTACATACATTGGATGTCCAGCAAGTGCTAGCCTTTTACAGGTTGAGGACAGAGAGTTCTCGTAAGTCTCAACATCTTTGTCTCTGCTATGGGTGAATGCCAGTTTCAGATTCTCATCCTGGATAGTGGACACAATTAAATTGGCATACTAGTACGATCAGAGCACATTCACCAAGAAGTATGGCCACATTGACAGTCTTTGAAAGCGGTGCCTCATTACCAAAACTCTGTCAGGCTGCAACGTGGGCAAAACTGTCTATCTTTATTTCGCACTATAGACTGGTTGTATGGTCTCGACAGGATTGCAGTTTTGGTCAGGCAATCTTGTCAGCACTGCTGTAGTAGATATGGCATACACCTATTCTGCTCTGGTAAGTGAGCTTGTTAATCACCCATATGTGTGATGCACACAGACCATGAAGAGGAAAGGCCACTTGCTTACCTCTAACTATGGTTCTTCAAATGGGCATCTGGGCATTCACACAAGCCATCCACTGTCCTCACTTCAGTGTCAAGCCCTGTGCTGAGGTTGATACTGAGGTGTGAATTTTTTGTCTTGGACCCAAGCCACTTTAGGTGGTCTCAAGGAACTGTGGGACTAGGCAGGAACCAACTGTAGGCATGTGCAGTGGGACAGGGGGGTGGGGTTCCTGCCAAAATGATTCTCAGCTATGGAAGTTTCCCGAATTTAGGCTCCACACAGGCGCAGTGCCCATCTGTGTAAATACACAGATGATCACTCAAAGAAACACAGTGATGCTTTTCTAAAAGCTGTATCTTTGCACTTGGAAAAATTTAATTTTCTTAATTTCTGTGTGTCCAGCTATAGTTGAAGACACAGGCAACCTTAGTTACATAAAGACTGCAGGAATGGATGTTTTGTATTGCCTTCAAAATGTTTTTAGTATGAAAGCTCACTTCTTGCAACCTTCTTTTTAACCTTCCTTTCTAGCTCTCATTCCTTCTTGCTTTATCCTTCATTTTTTTAATATGTAGGCTGATAGATTTGAAAACACCCTGGATATTCTCATGCACCTACTGTTCAGATCCCTAAGGCAAGACCCAATGGAGTAATTTTTAAAAATATACTTTTAATCTAACACCTTGTTAAAATACCAACTGCTTTTAATTTAAGGACAAAAAGGATGGCTCTAAATAGGTTTATATTGTCACTATTAGACATACGGAGATTGTATTGCTCAAGGCACTTAGCCAGGAAATTTGATTGCATTTGTTTGGAAACTCTAATCTGTACTATGAATTCAGTAGTCTAACAAGTCCTTTGACAGGTTTGTATAAAGGATTAATTGCCAGAAGAAATGGCAAAGAATCTTGTGGTACCTTAAAAGACTAACATATTTATTGTGGCATGAGTTGTTTCCGATAATACACTTGTGGCCTCTCTGTGTGGCTGGAGAGTCCCACCCACTGCTTGTCACAGCTAGCTGATCAAGCATCAGTCGGGCTGCAAGGGGCAGCTTGCTGGGGAGGGGAGGTAAAGTCTGCCCCCTCCCAGTGATTGCTGCAGGCAAGGTCACTGTTTCCCTGCTACTACTGGAAGTGAGACAAACCCAACAGTCCTGCTCACTTGTTCAGCCCCTAAAGGGTTCTGCAGGGCCAGCCCTGTCCCAAAATGTTGCCTTCTATGATAAAGTAAACGTTAACGTCCAAAATTCCAGACCACAACTAACATTTTAGCTTTAAGATGCCACAGGATTCTTTGATACTTTTGCTACAATGGCTAAATGTCACTGCTACTGAATGGACCCCATTTCAAAGACAAAGTCCAAGTAAAAATCTCCCTGACGTCACAAGATGTTACCACCGAGTAGCTGGTAAAGATGAGTGGGGGGAAATATTTCTTGCCTCAATTTTTTGGATGCCAATCCTGCATAGGCCTTAAAACTATGTGAAATATCTGGATACCAGCTAATTTCAGTTTTTAGGTCTCTGAGCAACACAGGTATCGAGGATTTCCCTCCCACCCCCAACCTGTTGTATCCTATACTGAATGTTTGTGCTCACTCCAAAAGCAAGGAAAGTAGCAGGTGATTGATATTTCAAGTGGTGGCTGCCCTTAGTGGACTGAGCCCTGCCCATTGTAAAATCAAGATAGGCCCTAATGATAAATGTTTGAGAATGCCATGCTGCTAAGAAGGGTCACTCTCAATGGCAAAGTTTATGTAAACTACCCTGAAGCAGTGAGGAACTCACCCCAATGGCTGGAAGAAAGCAATTAGAGGCTGCCACATATACAGCTGTCACGGAACGCTCCAGCTTTCTTTCAGAGTCAAACTTGCATATCCACACTGTTTGCTCTGTGTAATAACCTGTCTTTCAGTGGGAGAGAGATTAACAATGAAAATGCTCATCTGAAGGGCTTCACAGCTCTCAGCCCTAAAGCATTATTGAAGCATTATTGACAGCTCTGAAGTTATACGTGATTAATGAAGCCGTAGGAGAAGGACTCCAAAGTTCTGTCCTGTGTTGCAAATGGAGATAGACCTTCCTGAAGGAATAGGACTAGTTGCTAGGGGAAGCCCAAGGTAAAGTGAGGAATTATAGCACAAGTAGGAGAAAATAAAGGAGTCATGGGGGGAGGGGGAGAGACTGGAAGAAATGGGCACAGAGTGGAAAAAGTGAGGGAGAATAAACAGGACCATTTTTAGAGTTTTTGTGATGGAAACCCTCTTGTATTTGCCAGCAGGACCCCTGGGTTTTACTGTGTTTTCATAAAACCTCAAGAAAAATGATTTCCAAAGGGCCTGCTTGTTTTAACAATGAATTCGCATAAAGCTTCTAATTTTGGTTCAACTTCATTCCCTTTCAGAATCTGAAATGATTAAAAAGCAACTGGCTGCAACAGAGATTATCAGATTTAGTTCCACATGTCTAAGACTATTGGGTAGATCCAAAGATGGTGTGAGTGGAAGGCCTCATGTGCAAGGATCTTTCTTATTCCCACCTTCCCCCCCCCTGCTCCCCTCTCTGTGTGCGCCCCTCCCCCTGGCAGCCTCCCTGGCCAGGTGATTTCCCCTCTCCCACTCAGGATGATCCCCTGACCTTCTGCAGAGGCTTTTTCGGGGATGCAAGAGGCTGCACTGCAACAAAGAAGTGGGAAATAGAACAGGCTTGTGCTTATGCAACTTTTGGATCTAACATTTGAGAAATGCTATCTCCACACTTCAGTAGACTGTCAAAGGAGCATAAAGAAACTAAATGTATAGACATTTATTTCCTGACTCTATCCTTCGCTTCATGCTGCAGATTTCTAAGTCTATTGGGAATTTTATCTCTTAGAAGTTAGATTTTTCTTTCCTTGATGTATGGCTTAAAACAACAACTCATTGTTGTTGTTGTCCAAATATTGCCCACAGTTCCTTTAACCCAGGATCTTTTCCTCTTTCTTTTATCTTTTTCTTTCATTGTATACAATACATAACATCAGATAGCAGGAAAACTTTTAGTCTTTACAACCATAGTATTTTATAGAATTGATGTGTACCTTGTTAAGGATCCGCCTGTTAAAGGAGTTGATCTGTTGATCTACTCCCAAGTGCAGTAAATGGAATAGTTTCTATTCCCTATGGAAGACTCAAGTGCTGATTTATCATCCAGTCAGTGTCATAGCACTGATGTAAATCTGATTCCTCATAACAGTTCCCTGTTGTACTACACAAAGTATGTTGGCCAGTCTTCCCTGTTAGATCATCCTTATTATCATGCATCAGTTCATGTTTTCCCCCTTACAAGGCCTTATTCTGGAAAATTGCTTAGAGATGCCAGCAAGAGCCTGAGCGCAATCAACATCTTTTAATATTGCTGAAGTTTAAGATATTACCTCACAGGATATGAGTCATAAAGAAGGACAGTTCATAAGGCCCATTTAACACCTAATGGCATGAGGATTTTAACTTGTAATAAAACTATAGATCAGACCAATAGTTTTCATTTTTTTATCCCTTTTTATGTTGCATTTTAGGGACATATTACATTCTTTGTCGAGCAAAATGTTTACAGCTTTGGGACACATCATCACCAACTTTATCAAACAAAAGTTACCAAAACATCTGGGTAGGGGAACACAAAAATGCAATATTCTCAAATGAGACATGCCTGAGGCTTTCATTGGGACTGAAAATGAGAGATAGGAGTGGTCAGGTAAGAAGCTAACTTTTCCCTGGATCCAATCCATTAACTCCAGAACAATTGGAATAAAAGGTGTCTAGTATTTGCAACTCAGTTACATCTTTTTCTTGTCTCCCAGTTATCAGACATTAATTTACTCCTACCAAGTAGTAATCTTCATTTGCACAAACCCATGTTTTATGTACAGATAAACATGGTTAAAAACAAACAATGGAATAGTTGAAAGTGTTGAATATGGGTTCAGTATGAGTTGTTGTCAAATTGTGTGTTGTCAGTACGTAGTTTGTCAATACATGTGTATCTACACTATGGGTTTAACTCTGGATTGTTAACCATGAACAACTCAGACTTCACAACCCAACCACGAACAACTCAGAGTTCATAACCCAACAACAGCAACCTTCTCCTCCATGAATTTGTCCAATTTTGTTTTGGAATTATCCAAATTGGTGACCATCACTACATCTTATGGTAGTGTATTCCATAGTTTAACTATGTGCTGTGTGATGAAGTACTTCCTTTTATCTGTCCTGAATGCCCTGAATATTATGAAAGAAGGAGAAAAATGACTCCCTATTTACTTTCTCCTCACAATGAATAATTTTGAACATCTGTATCATCTCTCCCCTATTCCTTTTTTTTTCCTAAGCTAAACGGACCCAGGGCCTAACTCTAAAGATGATAGTGCAGGGCAGTTTGATATGCTGAGCTATACTCAGTGGCTTAGGAA
This sequence comes from Elgaria multicarinata webbii, assembly GCF_023053635.1. Classification (NCBI taxonomy): domain Eukaryota; kingdom Metazoa; phylum Chordata; class Lepidosauria; order Squamata; family Anguidae; genus Elgaria; species Elgaria multicarinata. The sequence continues at coordinate 41,745,608 of NC_086178.1, forward strand.
GAATAATATCCTCCATGTCAAACAAGTTGATCTGGCCAAGTTGCAGAAAGCTTTAATTGAGGATAGTGTCTGAACACACCCTGGGAGGTTTTCAGAATAACTTGTTGGGCAGACTATTAATGAAAATTCAGCCTGGACAGACACCAATATTAAAGCCTTAGTCATAGCAAGAGTTCACAGGCAATTTCTGAACAGTGTGTGCTCACTGATTGTTTCTAAAGTTTTGTTTTGTTTTGTTTTGTTTTAAAGGAGGATGTATGTCAGAAAGGATTTATGTCAGGAACAGGTTAGTTTTGTTTGTCAGCATTAAGGACCTAACTGGATCCTTATTACAGATTTTCTAGATTTCACTGATGGCTAGCAGTATGGGAAGCCTCTTCCTCAGGTAGATTTTCTTCAAGCGGGATTACATCTATTGGCCAAGTGCCACGTTTCCTTCCTTCTGCTAGCCTAGAAAGGGGGACAAAACCACCTATCAATGCTGTACTGCCAATTTTATCAGCCCTTTGAGGGACAGTTGTATCTACATTGTTGCAAGTAGGGAAGGGCCAAGCAATCTATATATATTTTAGCAATCTATGTATTATTATTATTATTATTATTATTATTATTATTATTATTCCGTATCAGTGCCAACATGTATTCCCTCAAATGTCTGTTCCATCCAGTGTATGTAATGGTGCTGGTGCACTGCCAGGAATCACACCTAGCGTAATGGGAACCTAGCACATCAAAGAGCTAGTGCTGCCTAGTGCTACCAGAAAATAGTTGAAACTTTCATTTCTGGAATGGGGCAAGTCAGCAAACTTTGCAGAAGGGAGTGGTCATGGCTCAGTGATAGACCATGTGCTTTGCATACAGAAGGTCCCACCCAAGTTCAATCCCTAGCATTTCCAGTAGGGAGAGTCGCTGCCAGTCAGTATCAACAATACTGGGCTAAATGGGCTTAAACCTGGGCAGCGTCTGTGTTCCTAGGAGCTCCACTGACCTTTCCCTTTCCAGAAGTGAGCGTTTTGACTAGTTTCTTAGGTTGTGCTAGCAAGCATCAGTTTCCCATTGTGCCAACGGCTGTTTCCACTAGCACTATGTGTTTAAAGCTGGGAGATTTCCTGCACTAGATATTTCTCATTTCTGCATCAATGTGTGCATTCTTTAAAAAGTGCACACACAAGAATCATACTTATTTTCATATGCCATTTTCCCTAGCGTGTGTATTTTTTGTATGCAACGTTCCTCAATATATGCATTTTTGTACACATAATTGAGCCAAGAACTGCACATTTTTGTCTGGGAAGTGCAAATTGGATCAGTTTCCTTAAAAATGAGGACCAAATGAAAAAATCCCGCTATCCCTAATTTCAACATTTGCAAAGAAAGCAAGTCTTCAAAATGGGGTAAACTTGCAGTTCCTATTTATTTTAGTGTCAGTTAAGCACCCGTCTTAGTTCTATTAAACTCAACAGATCATCTGTTCTAACACTTTTGGTGGCTGGACAAAGTAGCCACACCTATCCTTGGGTTTGTTCGCTCCCCTGCCAACCTCCTGTGTGGCTGGGAGGAGGATTTAGTAAGCTTTCAGTTCAGCTCTTCGTTAGCCACAATTTTCTATGACCTTGTTCAGATGACGCACTAAACCACGGTGGTTGAACATTTTGAGCTAAACATTATGGCTTAGTGTGTTGTGTGAACTATAACTTAGCATGTTGTGTGAACCATTCCTAACCATGGTGGCTACATAACAATGGTTTAAATATGCTCTCAAACCATTTGCTGCAAAAGGGTTAGTGGCCTAACCATGGCTTAGCGTTGTCTGAACAGGCCCTATGTAATTGGGACCTGGAATTATGGTTTACTATCATTAGCTTCAACAAGCGAGTTTCAGAAACTGCTGTTTGAAGTAGGCTTCTTTGAAACTGACCACAGTAGGGGCATGTCTACACAAGCCCCATATCCTGGGGTTGTCTCTGGATCATCCCTGTGTGTCCACATGACATACAGGGAATCCCTGGAGCAGTCAGGGATAACCCCTTAATTTTCCCAGGATAACTGGTTCCCCAGTTATCCTGATTTTTCCTGCGGTCCCAGGAAAATCCCAAGACTGCGGAAGGTGTGAGCACCTGTCCGCCTGGTGCCCGCTTACTCATGAGTAAGAGCAGCACCAGAAACGGGCATGGAACTGCATGCTGCAGCTCTGTGCCCATCAGGGGAGGGGGTAGCAGCAATTTCACCACCCTTGGGATGGCAAGGAGGGGGATGGGGGGCGGTTTTGGGGTTGCTGTTTTTTTTTTTTAAAAAAAGCACACCTTACATTTTCGATGGAGCGGGCCCTCCTGCTTCCCCAAAAAATAAAAAATGGCAGCTGCAACATCCTGCTTCCTCCCTGGATGTCGCACACCGTGTGTGAATCCAGGGGGAGCATCTCGCGATCAGTATATCACGAGATCCTCTCCCTTCCCTCCTTAGGTGTAAACATGCCCTAGGTGTCAATCATGTTTTGTCACTCCAGATAACATGACAAACCCCAAGCTTTACTAAAACTGAAAGTAAATGCTTCCAAAGTCCTTCTCCCACCATGCAGGTGGAAGAATGAGAAGAGGAGCTTGGCACTCATTTGGGTTTGTTCCTGCTTGTGCACATTGGCTTAAACCATGGGTTAGCAATGCATGAACATGGCCCTGTCTGTATTATTGCATCACTCTTTTTATTGCTATTCTTGCCATAAAGAGCCTTTAGCACCTTGAACTCAAATTAATTACATAAAATATATAAATCAATGTGCTTTCTTTATTCACTGAATTCAGTGTGAATCTCTTCCAAGTAAACATTCAGGATTCACATGTAAGACCTTGGTTTAAAATGGTCGCATTGAAATGAATATGCCTCTCTCACAATTCTCAAATTACTCACTGCAGATTTTTATAACAATTATTTCTGAACATTGACTTTGATGTTTGACAGTTGGCTTTTAATAGCTGGCATGCAGTGGTATTTAATATTTGATTATGATTATGGTGATGACATGCAATAATACTTAGAAGTTCACAATATTTGATAGGAGATATGCTTTGTCATTTAGTATTTAACAGTATGTGGTAGCCAATAATTACTTTCTAGATACGGCACTTCATACCTCACTATTCAATGAATTCCCCAAAAATCAAAATAAAAGAAATATAAACCAACAATATTTCTTTTTTGTAAAAAATTAGACAACTTAAAAGGACAACATGTCTGATATGTAATAGTATAGTGCTGGGCAGAAACCTGGGGTACAGGATTTCCACATACCTTTTTTAAGAGTAGCGAGATGCTGAGGGCCTTTCTTCCTATTTTTAGTGTGTTTTTAAAACACACACACACACACACACACACACACACACACACACTCTTCATTCAACATTTGGATGAGCCCAGCAATTCTCAGTGAATGTCTTTGGAGATCATGTGACCTCTCCCTCTCCAGTAGGCATCCAGTAAGCACTCCTGAAAATGCCAGGGGTGTTTTAAAAAATAAAATAAAAAGAAAGAAAGAAGATCCCTCAACAACTGGCTACATTAAAAAAGGTATGTGAAAAACCTGTCCTCCACCCCAAGGAGAAAATACCCTGCCACTGCCCTACCCATGAGCCTGCAAATACAAATAAACAAATCTACATCTCAGCTACTACAGATCTAACACCAAACTTTAAAACTAGACAGCAATGCTGCACAAAGACCTGGTTGAAGACAACCAATATTCATATTTTATAGACAAAGGATACTGGTATGAGGCTGAGAAAGAAATAAGACTTCCAAGCAAAACTTGCAAAATTGCAAGTAAAACTACAAGTAAATTCTATCTATCACCTCTCTATCTATATGTATCCATCTATCTGTCTACATGTCTATAATTCACTTGCAGTTTTATTTGCAATTTTGAACTAATAGGAGTCAGCAACACTTTTAGATTTTCTGCAAATTACTCAGATCTAGTAGTAGATTCCAATCTACCTCCTTATTTTGTAAACCAATCTTTTGTAGGAGAACAATTATCAGAATTCAACTTTGGGAGGAAGTGATGCACCACTTCCATTATCAATTATTTGGCCTACTCCCAAAGCACATAAGCCTTGTGGTACAACAATTTCTCTAGCATTTTCCCAATCCTAGTTTGGCTGTTTTCCCAGAGTTATCTTCTTCCATGTATTCAGAGCTCCAGTGAATCTACAGTTCACTGCTTGAAAACACATGGCTGCTTCCAGCAGAATGCTTCACATCACCTGTGCAAAAGCTACACCTGCTCTCTCTGTAGGCCCTTGTCTGTTTCAGACAGGTTTTTGCTTTGTGGGATTTTCTGTGTGGCAACGGTTAAGTGAGAAACTAATGCAACCAAGGCACCTACGAAAGAGAAAACTCAGCTCCTTTGGTGACTGCGCTCGTCAGAGACTGGATGCTGCCTTTCGCTTTGCTTTAAAATCAGTCTAGCATTTGTTAACTCCCCCGCACCTTCCTTTTCATGCTGGAGGTGGTGCAACCTGCAAGCATCTGCTTCCCTTGTTTTCTGCTTGATTGCTTCTCCGCTTAGACACAACCATGCTCTGTCCTACATACTAATTATCGACTTCTGCTCCTAAGGAGCTTGATTCACTGTGGCACATTTTCCCACATAAAACTGGACTTTGCTCCATCAAAAACATCTTAATGTTCTATAGTCCATGAAACAGATTCAGCTCTCAGGCTGGAAGGCAGGTTCCATTCAATATAGACTTCTAAAAAATCTCTGTATCTTAACTTTGTAGGATTTCTATGGAGATTACACACACACACACACACACACACACACACACACACACACATTACAGAAGCAAAGAGTTAAGTTCTGAAAGCAAATATGTGCCTAACGAGTGCAAGCCTGAAATCATTTGCAGAAGTTTTATGTTTTGTAAAATGTTTTCAGTAGATTTTCCACTTCTTGGTAGGTCTCTTTCATTTGTGCACATGCATACACACTCCTCCTCATCACTGTTTTTTCTTCTTTCTCTCTCAAACACACAAATACCACTGTCCTACCATTCATATTTGTACACATGCACTCATTACTCCCTCTTTCCTTCTCTCACACAGAGACACCACTGACACACCATTCATGTTTGAATACACCCACACTTTTAATTGTTTTATTTCTTTATTGCATTTATATCCCACCTTTTTCTTCTAGTGAACCCAAGGTGGCATCCATAATCCTCCTCTTCCTCCTCCTCTTTGTTTTATCCTCACAACAACAATCCTGTGAGGTAGGTTGGGCTGAAAGTGTGCAACTGGCTCAGAGTCACCAGTGAGCTTTCATGTCTGAGTGGAGACTAGAACCCGGATCTCCCGACTCCCAGTCCAACACTCAGACCACAACACCACACTTGGCTCATTTCTTTCCTTTTGCTTGTACAAACACCTTCACCTCTATTTTTACACACACACCATTCAGGCTCTCCATTTCCTTTTACACATGCATACTAATACTCATATACCACTTCTGAAAAAACCCTCCCTTGATAGAGAGATTTATGGCAACTATTGTCCTGTTGCCATTATTGTACTCTATTGTACTATTGTATTATTGTACTCTATTGTACTATAGTAATAGTAGAGTACTATTGTACTCTAAAATACTATTTAGAGTATTTTTATCCTGCACCTCAGCCAAAAAGGCTCTCGGAGTGGCTTACAATAGATCAGTAAAGAACACTGTCCCTGCCCTCAGGCTTACATTCTAAAAAAGACATGACACACAAGGAAAAGGGGATGGGGAGGGAAGAGGGAGAAAAGAAATTAAGAAAAGAAAAAGAAATTAAAGTGACTGTTCAGGCTGGTGGGAAGGTCCTGCTCCGTCCTCTCATCTCCCAATGGATGGGCAGATCAACAGCTCCTTCTTCTTCCCCACAGGGTGAAGATGTTAGCCCTGTTGTTGGTGGTGGGGGGTTTCCAACTGAAGCAGGCTCCGATGGTCTCTGCCTGCTCCAATCTGCCTTGCTTCTTCTTTCCTACTGGGTGAAGATGACAGTTAGCCCTGGGGGGGGGGGGTTCCAACTGAAACAGGCTCTGATGGTCTCTGCCTGCTCCAGTCTCCCTCACTTCTTCTTTTGCAAAGCAAGGAAGACAAGAGGTACCCAAGTGTATCTGGTGGAACAAAAGTATCCACTTAGGCCTCAATTGTGGCAATAGCAGCTGTCGTCAGGCTTCCTGGAAGCTACATAGTCATATCAGCACCAGCACATTTTGTGACATCATTGGACCTGTCCTGATATCATGATTGGGAGTGTGCTTCTGCATCTGGTGCCCTGTTATGTCCCTCCCCGCAGGGGAAAAAAAGAAACATACTCAACTAACCGAGAAATCCCATATTTATGTGAAGGAGCATCTCCCCGAGCTTGTGATAGAAGAACTCATTAGATGTGTAGCCATTCACTTCTCTTGACAGTGAGAAGAGCAGGGAAGGTAGTGCTTCAGCCCAACCCCCCTCTAGGTATAATCCCAGAGAGAAATTAATAGCTGAACAGCGCCTTATGTTCATGCAGGAAATTATGCATTCCTCCTAAGATTTAACATCAACAAGAAATGTCAAAACGCATAAAACATGCATAGTGCTCTTTTTTTCCCCTTTCCTTAATGTCTCTGTGCAGAGTCCTTCATGAGTTTTGCATTGTACCGTGTTTGCAAGTCACACATGCTTCTTCCTCCAATTACTGCATGGTTTAATGCATTTTGACATCTGTGCATTTTTGTGGATGTTAGATCATATAAGAAATTCATAACTTCCTGTAGGAGCATGAATTTGCACAGAACCAAAGCTTGAACAGTTTTGGACAGCCTGGCAGGGATGTTCAAAAACCAATTACAAAAAGGAATAAATGTATCTATGCATCTATAGCAGACTGGAGAACCCGTTGGTCTCCAGATGTGGTTGGACCTCAATCCTCATCATCCCTGACTATTGTGATGCTGGCTGGTGCTGTTGGGAGTCCCACAACATCTGGTGGAGCTCAGGTTCCCCTACCCCTGCTCTAGAGGATATTGTGAAAAAAGGTGAACGTGCACAAAGTGAGAGATGGGAGAACAAGTTGCATGTTAGTATTCTTGTGAAGCACTGTGAACAGTTAAAACATCTTGAAAAAAGGGCTTAGGAAAATGGCTGAAGCAAAGGCTGGGGCAAACATTTTATTATCACCTGCCACTTGTGTTAAGGGATATTATGGTGATGTTTGGGCTTTGATTCTGCAGCTTGTGAATGCAGACGTTGCCTGCACTGCACATGTTTTTCCAGGTAAAACATATGATCCAGGCACTTGGATTGCAACCCTCTATTTAGAGAGATGAAGGGGCAGGAGAGGATTGGATTCCTCTTCCTTCCCCCAGAAAGAACAAATGACTGGTACTATTGCCAGAGATCTGACTGAGACTGCACAGCACTGGATAAAGCCTTTCAGCTTCAGCAAGCATACAAAGAGCAGGCATTTTTTTCACAGAATCATAGAATAGCAGAGTTGGAAGGGGCCTACAAGGCCATCGAGTCCAACCCTTCATATAATTTCTTAACCAACCAGAGACAGGCACATAGAACCCTGCTTGCATATTTGAATTTTTAAAGTATTTTAGGATGCAATCCTATGCATGTTTAAACAGAAAACATGCCTCCAACTCCCAGCATAGGATTGCACACTCTGTGCTTTTAAAAAAATTGTGGCATGCAAACTGAGACCGATACAGACTGTGCAAACTACTAGCTGTATTTACTACAACAGACCCCGTGATAAGCATCAGTGTAGATATTCCCCTAGATGGGCTTCCTGCCTTTCTTTGTCTTGGAAATGTGATTATAAAAGCCTTTGAGGTCTAAAGTTGCACATAGTTTTAATTGTTTATATTGCTTTAAATTTTCTACTGCTCTTTTGCTTGTTAATAGTTTCATATGTTTTTAGCTATGTTAATTATTTATTATTTTATACTGTTTGATTGTATCTGTACACCTCCCTGAGATCCCAATGATATAAAGTTGGAGGCAATGTTTTAATAACTAAATAAAAATGGGTTATGATTTTGTTTTGCAGGTCCTCCATCTGCCCCCGAGAACTTGATTTCCAATGTCAATGAGACATCCGTGAACTTGGAATGGAGTCCTCCTCAGAACAAAGGTGGCCGCGAAGACGTTTCGTACAACGTGGTGTGCAAGAGATGCGGAGCCAGTGATCTGAACCGTTGTCGGTCCTGTGGCAGTGGGGTACACTTCAGCCCTCAGCAGAATAGTTTGAAAACCACCAGGGTTTCCATTACTGACCTTTTGGCACACACTAACTACACCTTTGAAATCTGGGCAGTGAACGGAGTTTCCAAGCAGAATCCTAGCCCAGACCAGGCCGTCTCTGTCACTGTGACAACTAACCAAGCAGGTAAAAGTTTACATACAATTTCTTCCCTTCCTCTTTACCTTCCATCTCATTTCATATGGTATTGAATTGCCTAATCAGTTGATTCCAGAAAACTTCAAGCAATGAAATATTTCAGACAATGATTTTTGTGTGTGTGTGGCTATCCTTTACACAATTACTTGAGTAGGAGGAAATTGTACTTTAAGGCAGGGGTGAGGAACTCTAATAGGGTGGGGGGATAGATCACCCACCACCCAGCCCTTCACAGACTGGACCAGGGCTGTGTGTCCATGCTCATGATGGCAAGAAGGTGTGGAAATGCCCACTGATGTCATTTAGTCCCCAACTGAAGCGCTGGCTGGAGATTCTCCAGTTGGTGCTTCAGTCAGGGACCTAGCTTCATTTGCTCCATATTCTCCCTCACTGAGGAGGTGTGGCACTCTCCACTGTTATGTGCAGTCATTGATCTGATGTAACAGCAGGGATTTCCTTAGCATGCCACTTGCCCTCCAAATTGGCAGAGTGAGGTGTGGCCTAGGAGCTTTGGCTGCCCTGCGTCCTCCCCAAGGGGGGAGGTGTGGGGCAGACAAAGCCACATTGCCCAACACACTGAGTAGTGGAGTGCTCCACCCAAGTAGAGGAGTGTATTGCCTTCCCTGCACCTTCCCTCACCCACTTTGGTGAAGACATGGGGCTCTCACTGATCACCTTTGGAATTGGGGTAGTGAGTGGTGTGCTAGGGGAATCTTTGCTGTTATCTCAGATCAGTGGGTAGTGGCCCACAGGAAAGCTAACAGTGGTGATTCCTCTCACTGCTTGACCTGTAGGGGTGGTGCTTGGAGGGGGTGTAGCTTGGAGGGTGGAGGCCCCATAGGCCAGACCAAATTGGCCCAAGGACTAGAGCTTTCCCATCTGTGCTTTAAAAAGACATTGCTGAAGCTCACTCACAATTGTTGTGCTCTTTGGGCATAGACTTGATTCCATGTACTAATTCAAGAGAATACCACAACTCATTTCACATAGGAAGGGCTTCCTTTTCCTAAGAACTTCTGTATATAAGTGCTTTATTGCATGCTTGTGATTGGCCAAGCATGGTCCTTTACACGACGTCGTCAACTTCCAGGATATCTCTCATGTTTTTCCCCCTTAATCTCACTTTTAAAAAGATAAGAGAAAATTCAGCATCTAAAATTATCACGGGATAGCCACAGTATGTAAAGCCGACATTGCACTATAATACAGCCACTAGATGGTACGGTTTCATTGGATATGTAGAGCATTGCCGAGAGGGGAGGTTTCCAATTCCAAATCTTGTAGTTGCCATCTAAATGAACCCATTGTAAACCCGGAAAGACTCCAGAAGAAGAAAACCTGGATGCGAACACAACCTAAGTGTATCACTCTCTTCCTTGGGCAGTCATCTTAATCCTTGAGCCAGAATGCTGTTCAGCCATGAACTTGCTTCTTCTCAATGCCATATGGGAGAAAAGTAAAATAGCCACCAGGGAGCAAAGAATATAGATAAGTCAGCCTTGGCATTTTCCCAAGATCTAGAATTGCAATGTTTGGCATTTAAGCTAAGCTTCTGATACAATATCACAGAATGGTTAACTGAATTTTTTCAGTTGTCTGTACCAAGCAAGATTTGGTTACAATAGCCGTGTATAAGGGAAAAAAATGCACTTCAAATAATTATCATTGAAATGATTTCATATGAGCTTGTGGCCATTTATGTTATTAATTTATATTCTTTTCTTCTATCATGGAGAGATGAACTTGATTTTGGGTAGGGTTTTTTTTCCCTGATAGACCTGGTTTATTTCTTCACTAGAGTTTGATTTGCTCTGTAGGATTTAACAGATGTTGGTTCTTAAAATTATTGATACTGGTGATGAAAAATAGATACTTCACAAGCCATGCACAGCAATAGAGCAGGAGTAAGACACCTGATGCCCTCCAGATGTTCTGGACTACGACTCCCATAATCACATGACTGAGGCTGATGGTGGTTATAGTCCAGATTGCCTACCCCTACAATAGAGACATGTTACAATTCCAAGATTTGCAGACATAAATGTGTTGATGGATCATCATGTATTCTTGGCCAGTAGCTCTCACAAAGTGCATCAGAATAAACACTGTTATGGCAAAAAGTTGTGTTAGATTTGCTCATCTTATATGAAATTTCATTTGCCCTCTGTTTTACAACCACAGCTGTCACTGAAAATAAATGAAACCAACAAAGCCCGACATCTCATAAGAGTGAAATTTGATAACACAGAAGTTGGCTGATATTAAAAATTTGTATTTATTGTATGTGAAGTGTTTATGTAAACATTTAAATTGATCGGAATCAACCACCAAGTAGTGGGTTTGGAAGTATAAGTGCAGAGCAAAGCAACGCTATGCCAACCAACTAGGGCCGGATCTACACTATTGCTTTAAAGCACTTTATAACAGTTTTATAGCACTTTAAAGCAGTAGTGTAGATCCGGCCTAGGCTATCGCTCAGTGGTAAGAGCACCCGCTTTGCGTGCAGAAGGTCCCAAGTTCAGTCCCCAGTTTCTCCAGGTGAAACGCTGCCAGTCAGTGTTGACAGTTTGGGGCTTAGATGGTCCAGTGGTCTGACTCAGTGACTGCTCAACTCATCATGGGAGGAGGCCTTGGTGGGAGACAAGATGGATTCTGCCGTCAAGTCCCCTGGGATACCTGCCAGAGTCAGCAGGAGAACTGAAGGGGAAGGACGGAGGGAGGGAGGGATTTGTTTTTAAAATGGTACTGGTTGGGAGTTTTCGGGGGCAAAAACAGCCCTCGGACCTCCTACCATTGCCCACCCCTGTATTAGAGGGTGGCTCAGGTTGAACAGCAGGTTGAGTGGTGTTCAACCTGTCCTGAAAGGTGGTTGCATTAACAGGGTCCCCAATGATACCCACAAAGCTCTCCCCACCCTTAAAAATGTTTTAAGAAAATTTTTTGGAAAATGTTAGGGCAGTCTTCATTCTCTTTCTAGCCTCTATCCTTGTTCTTTCTCTCACCTGTCCTTCCTGTTTCTTCCTCCCTGCCAGCCTCTAGTCTTGCTATTTCTCTGCCTCTTGAGCTCACTTTTGTCTAGCTAGGTCTCCACCATGGGAGCCATTTTGTGTGGTGCCCACAGCTTTTTTCTCAAATTCCCAAATGTGCCCAATTTGGAGTTTTCAACTGAACATATAGAGCATTGCCAAGAGGGGAATTTTTCAATTCCAAATCATGTATTTGCCATCTAAAGTAAATCCAGAAGGACTCCGGAAGAAGAAAGCCTGTGGGATTTTTTGCTTAATGTAGAGAAGCGCTTATCATAGGTGTGCTCTGATCTCTGCCTGGCATTAAGGGTTCAGTTCCAGGTGCATGAAGACTAGAAAGAAGGGCCATAGCTTGGTGATGGAGCACATGCATCACATGCAGAAGATCCCAAGTTCATTCATTTAACATAGGGGAGGATGTCTCAGGGATATTGCAGATTCTCCCTTCTGCTGAGGTTGTAAAGTCACCTGTGACCACAGGAGGCGAAATTTGACTAGGGTCTTCCCCTACCCCCACCACAGCCGCCACTGCAACTCCATGACATCTCCTCTTCCAAGGTCACTATTGCTACCACAAAGAGGGTCAGGACAGGGGGAGGGAAGGGAAGGGCAAGCAGAGACGAGGATCTGCTTGAGCCTCTCCATCGCTGTCCCTGCCCACCAAGAGATAAGGAAGCTAGATGGGCTCCGATGCCCATCTAGCTTAGTTTGCATTTAATTTGAAAGCCTCAGATGCTTGACCCACTCTGCCTAGCACTTGCTGGCGGAATATTAGATGGGTAGGTAGCTCTGATCTTGAAGTGTATTATTATTTATTTATTTATTTATAAAGTACCATCAATTTTCATGGCACTGTACAGAATAAAACAAAACAATACTATCTGCCATATGGTTTACAATCTTTTGTTTATAGAGAGGCAGCCCTTTAGGGTTATGCTTTAAAAGGATCAGGTAGCAGGTAATGACCTGGTTCCCATGACCTAACAACCTACCATAGCTTACTTTACCCACAGGAGTTGTTGTGTTGTGCCAGGCACTCACGGGTGGCAGTTTTGCATGGTGCCCATGGACACCCAGCTGGGCAAGGCTTGTTCTGTCATGCAAACAAGGCAACAGAGGTTGTTTGAAGATTGGATAACCCACAAATAACCATGGCTTGTTTTGAAGGTTGTCTAACCATCAACCTCTGCCATGTGAGTTCTCACTACATGTCAAGCCACAGCAAGCCAGGCACCTTGTGATAGCTTTTGTGGGTAAATTAAGCCATGATGGGCTGTCATGTCTGCAAACCATGTCAGTGTGAAAGACCTCTTCCTGCAACCCTAGAGAGCCAGTGCTACTCAGAGTGGACCATGCTGAGCTATATGGATGAGTTGTCCAATCTGGTATAAGGCTGCTTTTCCATATTTTTATGTTGCTTATTCTATCCCTGAAAAAGCCCTGTGTGAGAGAGGGGGGGGCAATGCAAGAGAGAAAATGTTGTCAACAGTACATTCCCAGAACTTGTAAAAGTGAATAGGATCTCATCCAGCCACCTCCATTAAGTCAGCAACCTCCATTTGTTTACTTTACTTGGCACTACCTTTACTGAAAATAAATACAGCACTATACTGGTAGAGACAGTGCATTAGTAACTCTATTTCCTAGACATTTTTTATCAACTCAGTTTGTGCAATGTAACTGGACTAGTGAGTTGTTCTTTTTAGTTTATTTACTTCTTAAAAGTTTGTAATTTTTTTTCAGTTTGAGGCAATTTACAGGGAATGTTTAAATGAAAATATGCAAATACAACTTTTGTTCCTGAATTGACTATGTCAACACATTGTCATTCTTAATATAATTTGTGCCTCTCAGCTTATAAATAATGTCTGGCTATTGGGTGGAATAGAAATGTAATTAATTAAATAAGTAATAAATAAAATAAATACAAATAAAGCTTTATGCAGAAATGATATTCCTTTCAAAAAAGAAACATTTTTCTTTGAAAGGGGTATTTCTTCCACCACCCACCACCCCACCCCTAAAAAGGATAATATGGTGTAGCTGTTCAAAATCAAAACTACATTTTTCCATAAAGTGCTGCTGTTCATGATAAATAAAACAATTTTTGCTTTCCTGAAAGAAGAGTGTAAGTGTGTGTATTTGCATTAGGAGCACTGGCATACTTTTTATACATAAGGATAGCAGAATGAGTATTTAACTCTCAAACTTGGCAGCACCATTCAGTTTCAATCTTCTTGTGTATATATATTGTGTGTGGGTACATACTGAAGTAAGAGTGGTGCTTCTGTACTGAAACAAAAGGAGTTCACATGGGAATGGAGCTACAAAGGGGGGGGAGAATCAGCACAGTTATGATTAAAAATAGAAATGTCTCTTATCTTCCTTCTTTCCATTTGGCTTCATTTTGTGTAGTGGTTTGTGTGTTTGTGAAATTTTTGTTTGTTCCCTCTTTAGCGGATATATACGGCTTGGTAATTTGTTAGCCTGTTAGGTTACCTTTAGCTTAATGTTCTCTTAAGTCGAACATTGTGGTGAAGTGGGTAGAGGAAACGTCAGTTAGGAGGGGAAAGCCCTATAAATAAATAAACAGGCTTTCCCCTCTGCTCATGGCTGTGGGTATTTTAAAACTGCTGCTCTAGTCTGAGACGGCTCTTCATTATGAAGATATCTAACTCTGGATGAGGCACACACACTCTCCCATTCTTCTTTATCAGTGTGACGAGCCATCTGTTTGCCTGTCTAAAATCTCTTTCATTTTGGAGAGTCTGAGACCTGCAGCACACTTGCATCCCATATTCTTAGTCCTCCCTTCCCAAAAATATATGCGTACCCTCTCCCATTCCTTAAGCACCTCCATATTCATATGCCTCCAATTTTAAGGACTTGTCAGATATTATCTATAACGTCAATCAAGTTTGAAATGAACACATTCTCCTGCTAGCTAAGTATTTGTTTGAGTTCCATTTCAGTAGCGCCAAATTAAACTGATGCAAGTGGCAACCATAGTAAATATTCAAGGGTGTCATGGAGAAAGAAGTGGATTCACCCTCTGATTTTCCTAGATGAGGCACAATGGTTGAGGGGGAAAGAGGTGGGGTCTAAAGGGCAATTTATTCTTTTAAGATTTAACATATTATTAGAAGAACCAAAGCACTTAGGGTGGTTCCTTCCAGGTAACACACAAGTACGGGAAGGTTTTATAAAGAGAGAACAAAATCCTTGCTTGGTATTTTCGGAACCCCCTGCTTCCTTTCAAATGCTGATTAGAATTCCAGGCGCATTGCGCCACACAGCACAGAAAATGCATATAAAGCTCTCTATGTTCTGCCAGTCGGATTTAAACTGTGCAATCGTGTATGTGTATCAAATGAGGATCCATTGCTATGTTATGCCCTGAGTCACTTTGTGCTGTTTGTACTGACAATGATGGAAGTTGCGCAGGCAAATCAAGAGCTTTGGATGGCCCTTAGCTTGATTCCAAGTGTTATAACAGAAACTGCCAAGGCCAGGAAAGCTGAGGGTCTGTCAGCCTTTCTTTTCTAGTGCCATTTTGTTTTGTGTCTTTCTAATTACCCATAAACACACATACACACTTGAAATGAAATGCAGTTGGCCAATTATTTTAAGTAGCCGAATAAACACATTTTCATTTTCATGGAAAAATAAAATTAACTGATTAACTATTCATCATCTTCTCTAGTTTGTCAGTGAAGCAAATGAACATATGCCAGCCACAGTAGAAGTTTCATTACCTGGACCCCAGTTATCCAAATGCCTGCTTATCCAAATTCACTGTTAGACTTCTTTTCCTCACCTGTCAGTGTAACCTTCTGTTTACCTCAATGTTTTGCCCACTAACTCTGTAGTTTGAGACTGTAAATGAGGCTGAACTGCTTTTTTTAAAATACAGAAAGTAACAGCAACATTTGGTCATTTTCTTCTTTTCCCAAAAGGAGAAAACAACTTTATTTATTTCATTTATGGCTTGGGAGAGTTTCTTCCCCCTAATATAGGCTTATTTAACTTTCCTTTGCTGAGTGAGTGTTTGGTTTAGTGTGTGAGGAAATCAGTGACAGGAAACAAAGTCAAACTAATGAGTATTATGTTTAGTTCTCAAAGTAGTAAGGGCCAAGGTCATTCTTATTTCTGCTGGGACTGAGATCTAAAGACTGGATCCAGTTCCTGTGGGAATTCTGTATCCTGTACTCACAAGTTTCCACCTACCGGCTGGCAGTTACGTTGCTTGATGAGAAAGCAAATGTTGTACAAGGGCCTGGTCCAAGAGGAGCAAATGTCTGTCAAGGATGATCTTAGTTTATTGATAGAGAACATAAATAAGATGCTTTGTCCAAAATGATGAACCAGAGTAACTATAGGAAGTTTTGCTTCTAAGGGCCTGTCCTGATTTTGCTACACTTTATTTCTGTGATATGGGAGTCACTGTATTGTGTGTCTTCTGTACATCACTTTTGTAATGGACAGAAATCTGCAGTCATGTAGGAGTAGTACTACTCCATGATGTAGTTTCTTCCCAATTCCTGGAAATTGAGGACTTGGGCCAGATCCACACCAAGCAGATAAAACACTTTGAAAACTATATATGGAGTGTATCATGGGCCCCAACAGTTGTCAATACCATTATAAACTCTTTTAAAGCAGTAGCCTTGCAGGTTTAGGATCCTGTGAAAACTTAGTTGTTGTGGACTCCTTCCATATGATTGCAGAATTCTGATGGTCCAGGATTTCTCCCTCGCTTTCTTGACAGTGCATGGCCACCCAACTCTTCCTCACCCTGACCGCATGTTGTTGCTGAAGGCCAGGCTGAGCAGTGTACATGGCTTCTTTTCAGAGCTATACATTTCCTTAGGAATGCCAACAAGTGGCAGGGTGGCACGCAGCCTCGATTCCACAGTATCAGGGACACAGCTCTGCCCACAAGGAGCCTCAGAGGCCTTCAAAGAAGCTGGCAACCTTTCATGAGACAGGGATGGGACCCTAAGGAGGAGATAGTTCCAGCCTTCTCTGGTGGATAAGACTGAACATGAGGAGAAATTGGGTGCTTTTTAGCCCACTTCTCTCCATTCTGAGGGTAGAGAAAAGATCTGGGAGATCAGCAAACACACTCTGCCTAGGACCACGCTGGGACCAGGCCAACCCGAAGGTATCACAGTGACATTACCAGAGCAGTGCAAGAAAGAGACACAGCACAGTGACTCCACATGCTGCTGAGAGAAATATCACAATGGGCCCAGTCTGAAAGGGCAAGTGTGGTGTGATAAGAAGCATGGTTCTTCTCATACCTTTGTGTTAATGAATTGTTTCAGGAAGGGCACACAATGAAATGGCTCCCGCACTGCTGAGTTGTCATCAGACAGGGCCAGAAGTACATTATTATTATTATTATTATTATTATTATTATTATTATTATTTATATAGCACCATCAATGTACATTAGTTTCTATAGTGTTTTCAGATGCTTGCTTTCAGTTCTGAAGTATATCAAACACAGATCATTTAAGACATAAGAGAAACTTTTCTAGATCATTTAAGAAATAAGTGAATATTCCTTTGATCTACAGTTTCAGCACCCTATCTTCATAGTCCATGCCCACAGTTTTGTGAATGAAAAATAGGCTGTAAAAGTGGTTCATTTATGTCTACAGTTTCTATCCCAGCCCTTCTCAAAGGCTAGAGGCAAGTAAGAACAGTTCTCAAAGGTATGAGGCAAATACAAACCCTTTTCAATTAGCCATTTAAGATTTTTAATTATCTATAATAATAAATAATAGAAATGAAGAATTACTATTATACTTTAAATTTCAATGTAAAATTAAAAATAGATATACCATGGAGTGGATTAGAAAAAACTAGAAAGAAAACTAGAATAGAGGAGACTAATAATTAAATTATGTCTCTTGTTGCAATCTTAAGCCTCTATGAAATTATTGCAAATCAGTCAGATAAATAAGAATATAAGAGGAAAAATAGAAGATGATAATAGAGAAATAAGAGGTGGGGATGGGGTGTGAATTTTTGTGGGTCAGGTGGGCATATAGCCACACTTTAAGAGAAGAATTAATAATCCCCCTAAAAAAGAAAACAGTTAAAAATAGTTTATATTAAAATTGAAATTACCTTATGCCTGTTTAACCCTGAGTGTTGAGTACCAGACCAAGCTGGAAAATATTAAACTCTTTACAGGAAGTATTCTGGCTGCGACAGTAATAAACCTCTAGGGAAAGGTATTCCATAATTGTGAAACAGCGATCAAGAATGTCTGTCATTGCTACTATCATAGGGATGATTTGGTCCAAAAGGTACTCTTTTTTGAACATAGACGTAATTGAACAATGGACAGAAAGTATGCAGGTTTGTTTCTATGTGGCATGGTCTCCTCCTTCCTGTGGTTTGTATCTTGACCTCTTAAAGGTACAGAAAGAAACCGGTCATGTGGCTGAAGGAGAGCTTTGTACAAGAGCCACAGGGAAATGGGAAGGCTGATTGTTCTGTGCCTTGATCCACCAAGATAAGAAGAGCCGTTGGCAAGAGACAAGCCTGAGATGTGTAACTCAGGCATTTGACACAGCAGGCTGCTTTAGCCTTTCTGTGTGCCAAAGAAAAGAAAATTTCTACAAATTAAATATGTGAAGTTCAGAGCTTGTAAGGGAGGGAATTCATAGCTGGATAAATATTTGGAAGATGCGGTCAGGGGAAAATTGATATCTGTGTCTTGAAACCCACATTTTGCATAAGTTCCAATCCCACTGTATTCATTCATTCTAAAATAAAGATATATTTTAAACATTTTAAATTGTGTTCTGAATAGCAGGCATTACGAAAGAAAAAGGGGGGAAAAGAAATCATTCTGTCATTGTCTACCTGAGACTTTCCGCTTTTATATTTTTGAAATCTTGATGATTCGAATAATATAGAGTGTCACAAAGAGATTTAAAAGCAAAACAAATAAATAATTTTTGAGAAACCACAAAATTTTGTACGATAACTATGATAGGAGATCCAGAGAGCAGAAAACTAGACTTAGCTAAAAGATGCCTTTCATTTGTCCAGCACATGTGCTTGGGAAGTGATCTCGCAAGGACCTCAAAAGATAAACAGTGCTGATCAACTGAGAATTCCTTCCCATGGTCATTTAATTATGTGTCTAAATAGTATACTGTGGTAGGAAATATCTGCCTTTTTCCCTTTGGCAACCAAACTTGTTCATGTGCATTAGACATGCTATTAAGAATGTGCATACCCGCAGCCAACACAAAGCAAACACAAAACAAAACGGGAAATCTGTTACTGGGAGGGGTTAAATTTATTATTTTAAAGTGATTACATTTCTGCAGAAAGAAATAATACAAACAACTGCCTGCTTCTTGGCAAAGCATGCGTACCACCCATTTCCATGAATTGGTATTCAACAAGAGGGTAAGACTCTCCGTTGGCAAGGCAAAGAAAAGGTTTTAACAACTCTTAGTAAATCACCAACATCAGGGTTCAATGAACAACTTAGGAGAAAGTAGTCCACTCTGTAGTGACAAGAGGTAATTACTATGTTTACATTCACATTGGCTGCATTTTGATATGGATCTGACAGTTTTCTGTGGGAAATGGAATTCATTGTCACTCAGTAGCAAAGTGGGTTATATTATTTTGCAAGTGTGAGTAGCACCAATTTCTATGTATATTTATTGTTTGAAAAATGTTACACTGTGTGTGACTACCTAATGGTGAATCTAGTAATGTATCTGAGATCAGAAAATAGCTCTCTGGTTGCTTGACTGACTCCATTTTATATTTTTACCTTTGGGTAAGTCTCCATGATTTCACTAGAGCTTTATTCATAATCACCCTCTGAAGGGTATGTAAAGACCAGTCAGGTCCTTAATGTCTATTCCAGTCCAGATGAGTTTCTCAGTAGCAATTGCACCTAGTTCTTCACAGCTTCCAAATGTTTCAGGCAGGCAGCTACATTTTCTTGCCGTCTCTCCGACTGAGTAAAATTAATTGTTATCTCCTGAGAGCAGCCAGAAAGACACCAGAGTCCAGTCTGCAGTTGAGCAACAATAAAAGGATTCAGAGAACTTTATCAAAGCTTCTATTAACCCCCTGCTGGTGTCCTCAAACAGGATTTTTTTTCCAAGAGTGAGAGCACAAAAGCTATGCTACACAACTGCCCCTGTGTGTCCATTCAGAGGTTTTAAATCCGCAGAGTTACTAATTAAAATGCCATGCAGTGTAGCACAAATAAACATAGCCTGCTTCTAAGTCCCTGCATTGCTCCACTGACTCATGATTCAAGGCGCAGAGTAGAAAGCTGACCTGATTATATCCATGGAAGAGGACGCTAGCCCAGCCTCTCTTCCCTGTATTGAATTGTGAAGCTTGAGCTGTAAAGTGAAGCAAAAAAGGACTGTCAGATACATTTATATGTTAGGGGGTGCCGGGACCAACAAGCTCTTTGTTTTAAAATCTGTCCCTCATGGGGAGGGCGAACCTTGCAGTCTTCTTTCCGGTAGAAGCCTTATTGAACTGCACATAGTTTGCACAGGCTGAGTGGTTTGAGAATCGGCCATATTGTCAGTTTCCACAGGTTTGCACTGGCTCACAAATAAAGCTGTAGTGCACTGACCACGGTCTGTAACCAAAGTGGCAGTGTTTTGACGGACATCATAATGCTGAGCTTTCTAGTGAATGCGACTACTTTCACTAAGATATGTCACATCAGATTTTGCTTCGTATGTGAACTGCTGTGTGGAGAGTGTGGGTGGGGCGTGTTTTTGGTGTGTGTGCTTAAAAGGAATGGTTGGCTTTTTTGTTTTTGTTTTTAAGGGGGGGGCATTATTATAGCATAGCTCCGGTGGGGTTTTCCCCTGCCCAAGTAAATCATGCAAATGTATGGTTGCTATGTGCATGCACTTGAAAGATTTCATGCAGTCTGTTTAGATTAATGTAATCTGCCTTCCATACTAAATTCAAGCACTGGCATTCTTCAATGTCTCTGATTTAGTAGCCTTCTTGCTCATCAGAGCACTTGGTTGCAGAGTTCTTGTAAAGCAGGGGGTGTGGGGGTGGAATCTCTTAATCACTATCAGACATTTATAGTGTTTTCATACCTCTCTCCTGCGTACGGTCTAGAAAGGAAAAAAATAGCAAACCAGGCCATGTGTACATATTTTATGCCTTTTGGCCATTATTAGTTCAGAATGCTCCATATGGAAAAAGTCCTGTGCAAAACGCACACACACACGCACACACACACGCACACACACACACACACACACGTTTGCCTTTAAAGCTTTTCGGTGCACTGTAATAATATGTTTCACTACAGGATGTTGTTATAAGGGATGGTTTTAGAGGGGTGCGGGAGAAACAAAGCAGGATTAAATACACTTTGCCATTTTATATTAAATTCTCTTAGTTTCATCTTTTCAGGAGTAAAAATCCATTTCTCTTTTCACATCATCCTATTTGGTACGTCCCTGGCTACCTCTGTAAGAAAAGATGGCAAGGACAGAAATAGCGACACCATGCAGAATGTTTTTGTAGATGTTATTTTTAACCTACATATGACCATATTCACAAAATAACTATGTTCACAGAATATGCAAAACAGCAGAGACTGAATTTAATAAATTATGAAGATTGGTTCCCTTAATTTATGAAGTGTGTTTTGTGTAGTGCACATTCAGTTTTGAGCAAGCTGATAAAGTTAGGCATAAACGTATCTTTACATAAAGTATATTAAGACTTCTCAGCTGGTGAATGCAATGTTAGAATCCTGTATATCATTTTTTAACTAAAAGAAATGTCAGTTTCTGGTCCTCAGTGGTGCTGAAAAACTCAGTGGCTTTCAAACTATGAAACAGTTGATATCTTCTTCAAATCTTTTATGAGTACATGCGTAGTCATTTTTCTTGCAACACACAATGACCTTTTCAGTCAATTACCTGATTTTCATGTCACTGCTACCCATGAGTTCAAAGTCTGGGTTGTTTGTCCCCAACAACCCAAGGCCTGGGTTTGGATGTCACAATAAACAACCCAGCAACAGAGCATCCCTAGGAAGTTTATCACAGCTGGAGCAGGCAGGCAGGAACCAGGATGCACGCTTGCTTCTGCTCATTCACAGCCACATAAAGTTTTTAAATCCTAGGTTGTTGTGGTGTGTGAAACGGGTTAATGAGGATCAGAAATCAGTCAGCACCTGGTAGTTTGCATACATTGAACCTGAGATGAAAACTTCCTGCTAACATATTTTGGGCCAGCAATATCTAACATGACGAAACTTGGAAGGCAGTAGAGTCTGTTGAACATTGGCTACTTCCAGGAAATCTTTCTTTGTTGAGTCTTAATCAGTGTGAATTGATCTCAAGTTAATGGATTATTTATTTATTTTAAAATATGGTATTTCCAGACTAATATCACTAACCACAAAAATAGGTTATGCCAAGTTTTAGATAGAAATCTGGACAAAGCTGATTTCTGTTGAAAAGTATGGAACTTGTTTTTCCATTTATTTCAATGGGACTTGGGTGTAAATAACTTTCTCTAGGTTGCATTTCTGCTGCAAATTGCAATTACCTTTTTGCAATTGGCCGTAGCCCTCTGCACTTATAGTATATGGCCTGGGATAAGGTCTGGGATAAATTCTGAGCTAAATAGGTTTTCCATCCCTAGCTCACCACTAAAAATGAATAGCCATAACTCAAGTCTCCTGTGCTTCAAGATGCTGTGTGCACTCTTATATAACTTTCTGTGTTCTGAATTGCTTCCCATTTTCTCTCTCAGAATAAACAGGGAGTAAGACAGTTAGGGGAAACCTTTATGGGACAGCAGGGTTGCTGGGCTGTCTGTAGTATTTTTTACTTGCTCAGCAGGACATATTTTCAGCAACATACTTCCATCCTTTTTCTTTTTGCTGCTATGTTCTGTTGAAAATGTGAAAGGCTGCAATTATGTAAACAGCGTGGAAGAAGAACCAAGAGAAGAACTATGAAGGTTGGAATGGACACAAAGAGATATGGTTTCAATGGCAATAGAAGACATGTGATTTTCTCTTCAACCAAAGAGCATTTGTTAAGAGTGATGAGTAGCAAATGCTGTAAACTGCAAGGCTCCGCAGGGTAGGCATTGTCTCACATGTTTTGAGTCAAATACAGTCTGATCTTTACCCACTGCTGTAAATTGCTCACTTAGTCTACTTGCTTTCACATGTCACCAGCTTCCTCTAGGCATTAAAAAAAGAAAAGAGAAAAGGATCACATTTGTGGACATGCCTGTTGCAAAACTGAATGATACAGGCATTGTAAATCAAAAGAGCTGTAAGAGGATCATAAACATGTATTTGGTGCATTTTATTGGATGGGAGAAAAAGGCCCTTTAAAGGTTTCAGCACTTGGAAAACATTGTTATCTATTGAAGAGGAACTTTTGTTTTTTCTCATGTTTTCCTTTTCTTTCTTTTTTCATTTCAGTTCATCCTTTAGTTTTGTAGGACTGGGATCCTCCATTTTAATTTCCCCAGTGAGTGACATAGCATTGCTTTAATGGGAAATGAAAATAGTGGCTGCAGGGTGCTGCCACCACCACACAAGTACCAGTATAGTTCTGGAAACTACCTAATTCCCCATATGAGATACTCTAATTATAATTTTGATTAAATAAACTTACCCCTCTCTAAACTTGTATGTGCCCAATCCTGCTATCTCCCAAGTATCTAACTCTTATACAAATGTGCCCAACCTTGTGTGTGACTAAAATCTGGAGGCAGCCGTTAATACCAAGATTCGAACAATGTAAGGCAGGCCTCATGTATCTTATAGTGGAGGTAGAAGTCACTTATTGATTTCCCCCTTTCTGCTTTGTTAATTTACCACTGTGAATGATTAGAAATGATAGTTTACAACATAAAAGCTGTTAAAGCTTCTGCATAATCTCTGATATCCAAGGAAACACATAGCATAGTACTTCAATACATAGCCAGATTCTGCAGTCATCTGGCTTTCCATATATTTGCATTTAAAGCCACCACTGAGTGGGATTTTAAGCAATCAACTTGCATCCAAAGGTTACTTGAATTGAAAGCACCCAGATTGGACCAGGAAATGGAGGTTGTGGAGGCCTTTCCCAACCTGTTCTCTCTCCCCACCCTCCAGATTAAGGATGGACAAATCTGTCAATTTTGTTTATTCTTGGTTTCTCATTTTTCAAATCTTAAATTTGTTTTGTCCCATTTCAGCATCTGTTTGCTGCATGAAAATTCCTGTGCATTTTCATTTGAATTTTTCTCTTATATACATTTTGAACGGGCCCAAAATATTGGTAATTTATTGGCTGTTTATTGATTTGAGAACTACCAAATTTAGGTTGCTTGGAAACTGGAGTTCCTGCATACCTTGCATTAATAGTCCTCAATGGTCCTTATTTAGTTAGCAGGTGATGGTTTATAGTAACCAAAACCAGAACAATTGATTCCACTCAACTTTAAGAAATAGAAGAAGAAACAGAATATATTTTAAAGCATTTATTAAGATAATATAAGAGTTAATCAAACATTCTAGAACTTCCATGCAGCAAAGCAAAGCTAAGACCTACTTACACACTTTAAACAAACTGTTCCCTCCCTGAATATGACACCGGAGAAGGACTCCCCTTCCTTCTCTAGGAAAGACCATGGCTTCAGGCCCAGAAGGCTTGAGCTACTACTGATGTTTTAATTTTTGTGAACCGCCCAGAGAGCTTCGGCTATTGGGCGGTATAAAAATGAAATAAATAAATAAATGTTTAAGTTCTTAATTGTCAGAGAGAATTGTCAGAGAATACTCAAATCGACATCATCAATCCCTACCCCGGATATTATTATTATTATTATTATTATTATTATTATTATTATTATTATTAATTTATTTATTTATTTATATAGCACCATCAATGTACATGGTGCTGTACAGAGTAAAACAATAAATAGCAATACCCTGCTGCATAGGCTTACATCTTCCAACTCTTTGAGTTTATTGGCCTACTGTGATTTTAGGACCCCCTCTTTCTGGAAGTACCCCAACCTCTTACAGTAGGTTGTCAGGGGCAACCTCCTTGTCCTTGTGGTTAACTTGTTTATTCTAAAGGAGACTTGAGTCCCTGGCTTTGTGGTCAAACAACTCCTCTATGCTTCTCTTTTTTCCAGTTGAAACCAGTCCCCAACTCACACCTTGTCCCCTCATAACCTTGTTTTTCTTTATGCTATCTCAAAATATGGGAATAACATTTACTTCTTGTCATGAGTTCTGGAAACTACCTAATTCCCCATATGAGATACTCTAATTATAATTACGATTCTATAAACTTATCCCTCTCTAAACTTGTATGTGCCTATTCCTACTATCCCCCAAGCATCTAACTCTTATATAAATGTGCCTTACTTTCTCCATTACTTATCCACCCCCAAACCCATAGCAGACCTTCCCATATAAGAAGAAGGAAAAGAAATCCCCAAACTTAACTCCTATAGGATGTATGCCTAACAGAGACATTATTTTGCAAGCAGTTTTCCTTATTATAATGCTGTTTTGCATGCTCTTCCCTCTGCTAATATAACAATTTTCTGTGTGCATTTTTTTGTTTGGAGAACTGCATAGCAAAGTTCTGAAAAGGGCAAATATTGAAGGATAGCTGAGTTCCGTTCCATGTATTGATTCAGGAAATGTCAATTTGGTAAATCCTTACCAAAAATTTCCACATCCCTAATCCAGATATGTTGGACCACAATTCCTATCAGTGTTGGGAGTTGTAGTCCAACACATCTGGAGGACATCAGGTTGGTGAAGGCTGCAGAAGGAGATGCATTCTAATCTAAATTTATGGTGAGGGAGCACCATTTTGTGTGGTCTTTTTGCTTCTCTGACATCTTCCCTTGAAGACAGGAAGCATGTTGTGTAGACTCCCCCCTTGCATTTTCATTTCATTTGCCTGTTCCCGCGGGGAGGGGGGCACCATCAAGATAGTAAAAAAGTGAGAATTACAATGTTTTGTGGATGATCTCCAGCTGAAAATTATTATTATCGTTATTCATTATTTCTATACAGTTATTTATAATTTTTATATGTTTTGTTTCTGTACAGTACCATCAATGCACTATTGTGATTTATGGTGTAACATACACAGAAAAAAGCAGGTCCCTAACAGACCCTAAATTCTGACACTGGAGGAAATAACTTGAGAGGTGTCACTCCAGGCAAAGGGACAGTGAAAAGAATGGGTAGAATTGATAGATTTGGGGGCAACTGTGTTTATTTATTCTCATGTATATGCTACCTATTACCATGGAACAAAGTATGCGTAGGGTTTCCAGGTGCTCTTGCATGCAAGCAATGACTAGACCCTGCTTAATTTCAGTGAAATTATTCCATCATGTGCTTTCAAAACCTAAGGGTAGTAGATTTGAAGGTCACAGGTAGGGTTGTGTTAGGAAAGATTTACTAAGAAAGGTGGGAGAAGGAAGCCCTATACAGGCATTCAAAAATTGTACTCATGGAAGGTGGGGCAACTCTGTCCCTACCCCCTCCACCCGCAACCTCCCTCTGTTGAGGGAGAAGGACTGGAATAGAAATATAACTGTGTTCAGTAGAACATGGTTGTAGAGCTCCACATGGTCAGAAACCCTCTGAGGAGAGGGGAAGCCTCATTCAAGCTGGTGGAAAGCAGTTCATCTTTTCCTTGTATGATTGTTGAAGCAATCTTTTCTTCAAGAATTTTCAGGATGATAAATATATCAATTGTTGTTGTGATAATAGAGATCTCTTAAATTGAAGATGAAGCCTAATATTCCAATTCTAGGAGCCACGTGTTTCTGAATTGAACCCCACAATGAGGCTAGTACGTCTTGCACATACTGCCATGGGCTGAAAATCAGCCTGGAGCAATCTGATCACAGCAGTAACATGACAAACAGATCAGCGCCCTTTTCCTGCATTCACTGAAATCAGCCCTGAGAGAAAGAAATGTAAAAGAGCACAGTTCCAACATTCATGGCGGAATTTATTTTAGGATGACGTCAGCCCTTATGCCAAAACAGTAATCCCAGATCTGATTGGCAGTTTTCTATTCTTCTGCATTACCATTTAGAATATCAAACAATTCAGCATTTTTGTTGTTTTTCAAGAAACATAGCTGAAATCAAAAGGAAAGTAAATGCTGGTTGAACTGAAATAATGTGGCACCTGCAATTTGAGCTGTTGCTGACACCCTAAAGTAGGACTTTAATTCTATGCTTTCACATTTCAAGGCTCAAAGACCCTTCTCAAGTTTCTGACTCCACTTTCAACTGACCTGCTTTTATTTTTACAACTATGCAGTGTGCAGAATAAAGTTCTCTCCCTCGTCTGTGCTTCACGTGGTTTATAATTTGCTGCCGCAAAAAGTACAGGTTTCAGATGAAGGAGAATGGACTCTATTCAATTACAGAGCCATTTGCAGGTAAAAAGATGTGGGTGGTAAACTGAAGAGAGCAACACTGCTTTCCCCCCTCCCACCTGAATAATCAGCTGAACATTTCACCCTTTATGGTGGTCCTTCAAGTGAGGAAGTTTTGCAGTTCTGTGGCAGCCCAGAATATCAAAGATTTGTTTGCAGCCAGCTCTTGTATAACAGGGTGAACAAAAGTATCCCTAGCTTTTGGTTGTCATAACACAGGGCTCATATATTAACACCATCAAAACATTTCATGGTACATGGTACAACAGAGAAGGCTAATTTTGCCAATTCTAGAGACCACATGCCGAAATTTGTCAGAAACGCTTGTTATGTGCATAGACAGGCCTTTTACACACCTTATATTTTTGTGCCATTTATCCTAATGTCAGTTTCATTTGTCCACACTAGAGCTGGGCTTCAGTTACTCCCTAGAAAATTCTTACTTATTTCCAGTGGTTTATCATTAATTACAATTTAGAGGTGGTTTCTGATGAATAAGAGCAAATGCTGGGCATGCAATCACTTCAGACCTCTGGCAAGAGCTAGCCTTCCCTTCTCTAGTAGCCTGTTGAGTGAGAAGGAAGGCAGTGAAAAAGGGGTGGCACAATGAGAAAAGGGGTGACCCACCCACTTTGGACTCTGGCCGTGCCCACCGTTGGCTTCAGCCCAGCCTATTGATGCAACCCCTGACAGATTAGCCACAAGAGAATATGGTCCTCGACAGGGAAAAAAGGATGCCCACCCGTGCTGTAGAGGTACCAAACAGTAAACTTGGTACTGCCTGCTGCATGGGTTTCATTCATCCGAGTCCATCCTCGAAACAATTCCCTTGGACATGGCAACCAGCAAATAAAGTGCTGTCTATTGACTGGGGTCAGCAAACTCATGTCTTTCTGCTTCCTTCACCTTTCTCTGCCTATAATAATTATACCATATCTGAAGTCACTATAAGGAATATAATATATACCTATGTACTATAAATGCTGGGTATTCCTACTAACCTTGCTTCTTTCTATCAGTTCTTAATTTGGCAATGTAATAGTTGTGAGAAGACCAGGGACTAATATCTCCTCCTTCTGGGTTTTCTAACAACCACTTCCACAGTTAAAAGTTAAGGTGAGAAGATGGGGAAGGAGTGAGGAGAGAACTGTCCAGGAGCCACTTCTAACTGGAATTTAGCCACTTGAGACACTGGTTAAATATCTATGGTATGATTCAATCCTACCCACCCCTATTGCACTCAAGCTGTTACAAAGGTTTTTATTTTGTTCAAAGAGAGCCCCTAATTTTTGTGTACAAGGCATTGTCAGTAGTGCCAGGTGTGAAAGATGCAGTCTATTGGTCTGCACAGCTAATAAAATTCAAAAATCCAGCAGTCATTCTGTTTAACTGTAAATTGGAGGCGTGGATCTGCTCTAGTGTTTAATGGAGGCAGAATAATATATGGCTGGTAAAACTGGATGGCTTGAAAATGAGACTGGTTTTAAAGCAACCACCAACATGTTCAAGGTTAGGCAAATAGCACCTTCTGATAGTTCCAAGGCCCATAATATAAAGTGGTTAGTTTTAAAAATAGTGTTTGGGTTGTCATTGACCTGCCCCTAATAGCACTAAGTTTGCACAAGTGGAACTGGTAACATAATGTAGCAGAATATCCCCAGCCCCTACAACAGCCCAACGTGGTGCCCAACCATATGTTCTCGATTGGGGATGATGGGACTTGCAATCCAACTCATCTGGAGGGCACCAGGTTGGGCAGGGCTGCCCTAAAAGAAGCCCTCCTGTTCAGGGCTCCAGCAAGACTGAGCAGCAACCTTGGGCAGACCTCATAGGGGTGGGGGAGTTTCAGGAAGGGGGAAAGGAAAAAAGGAACCTGTGTTTGAATAGCCCTGTTTCATTTCCAAAATGTATAAGACACAATTTCCCTTTTAGATTTCCCTTTTCCTGTCGTTTTCTCCTGTATAATATTGCCAGGATTCAATCATTTTTGTCTGTCTCTTCTGCCAAGACTCTTGTTCATGCATTGGTTATTTCTCGGTTGGACTACTGCAACCTTCTTCTCACTGGCCTTCCTTCTTCGCACATCAGTCCGTTGGTTTCTGTTCACCACTCTGCTGCTAAGATCATCTTCTTGGCTCGCCGCTCTGACCATGTAACTCCACTTCTGAAATCTCTTCATTGGCTTCCAATTCACGTCAGAATCCAATATAAACTTCTCCTGTTGACCTACAAAGCTTTTCACTGTCTAGCTCCTTCCGATCTCTCCTCTCTCATCTCACACTATTGTCCCGCTCATGCTCTTCGCTCCTCTGATGCCATGTTTCTCGCCTGCCCAAGGGTCTCTACTTCCCTTGCTCAGCTTCGTCCATTTTCTTCTGCTGCCCCTTATGCCTGGAACGCTCTTCCAGAACATTTGAGAACTACAAGTTCAACCGCAGCTTTTAAAGCTCAGCTAAAAAAATTTCTTTTTCCTAAAGCTTTTAAATCTTGATTTTGTTCTGACTTTATACTGTTAGTTTTACCCTACCCAGTGCCTGTTTACCCTACCCTGTGCCTGTTGGCATTCTCTTCCCCTCCTTATTGTTTTATTATGATTTTATTAGAATGTAAGCCTATGCGGCAGGGTCTTGCTATTTACTATTTTACTCTGTACAGCACCATGTACATTGATGGTGCTATATAAAATAATAATAATAATAATAATAATAATAATAATAATAATAATTAGATGGAATGATCATAATACTTATCATCTTTATTATCTTTCACCTTTTAGGGAAGTTATTTTATGATTTATTCAGTTGTGCATAGAATCGGTGGCGGTGCTGACTTGTTCTTTGCCTCAGGCAGCAAAATGCCTTGGGCCAACCCTAGAAACGAAGGCTTCACTGTAACATTGCAACCAAATTTGACAGTAAGCCATCCTATTTGAATGGCTAATGGTCATAAATAATTTTTTTTTATGCTTTCTGGCCGCTTGGGACAGAGGGCACTATCCAACACTACTGCTCTGCTTAAGCCATTGATGAGCGCTAGCATAAGTGACCTCTATTGCAATGCCAATAATGCATGTTGAAGTGATGTGTTTCTCCAAATAACCCATTGTCCCAATGTATGCTATTGCTATTGCGCTAGAGGTCATGAACACTAGTGCTATGTCAATGGTGTAACATAGTGGCAGCATTGATTACTGACTATTGTTTCTTAATTTTCTTTCTTTATTAAGAAGATTCAGCAACAGCATTTTGTCCTCAATAAGGAAAAATCCAGTTCTTGACCTAGATGTTTTTTCATAGGTTCAGCACTGATCAGTGACTTGGCACATGGTTCCTGCAGAATGTATGTCTCCATGAAAATCAATTATTATTATTATTATTATTATTATTATTATTATTATTATTATTATTTTCGAGACACACACATACGCACTTTGAATATACTATATAAATTATATATCCAACTTTTTATTAGATAGTCGGGAACTTCAGCTAATTGTTATCATTGTGAGGTCCAACTTATTTGGAGATCATACCAGCAATACTGTTGATGCTACATCTATAAAGAAGCTCAAATACCCATGGTTTCCCATTCCACAGGAATGTAAAATCAGCCATGTTGAATCAGACCAAGAGTCCACCTTATACAGCATTCTGTTCACACAGTGGCCAACCAGCTGCTTGTAGGACATAAGTACACTGATCATGTTCCCCAGCAACTGCTATACATTGGCATACTGCCTCCAATATTGGAGATAACATTGGCTGCATTTGGACAACACAATAGTCCATGGTAGGATAATAGTCAACTTCATGGTTGATTATCGAGGGGGTACTCCGCACACGACATGATTATAATCAACCGTGGTATGGTTTAAGGCCAGCGTTGAGTTGACTATTAGTCAACGGTGTGTTTGATTGGCACATCCCCTGCCTGCTCTCTCACTCGCTCTTCCTCAGTCCTCCTGCTGGTATCCTATCAGCCATTTTAAGTTCTGCTGACTAGACTAGAGCAGCAGCCACTGCTTTGGTTGCTCTTGCCAGGAGACTCTGTAGTCGCTGAAAATAACCAACTGTGTGCAACAAAATAGTCAACGGTGCCCAACACATGATATGATAACCAACAGTTGTTCACATAATCAACTCTGCACAACACTGGTTATTTGCATTGGTTATTTTGACAACCGGGATGTGAAAAAGTCCCGACAGATGACACAGTAACCAACTGTTGACTACTTCTTCTTCTTATTTATTTATTTATTTATTTATTTATTTATTTATTTAGCACCATTAATGTACATGGTGCTGTACAGAGTAAAACAGTAAATAGCAAGACCCTGCCGCATAGGCTTACATTCTAATAAAATCATAATAAAACAATAAGGAGGGGAAGAGAATGCACCAAACAGGCACAGGGTAGGGTAAAACTAACAGTATAAAGTCAGAGCAAAATCAAGTTTTAAAAGCTTAATCCACCGTTGATTATCATGTCATCCAAAACCAGTCATATAGTCATCATGACTAGTGGCAATCCTCCATGAAGGGATATCCTTCGCTTTCTATCCTCCTCCTTATCCTTTATAAATTGTTAATGATGCATTTTCAAAGTAACATAGGTTGCAGAATTTATCAAGGCTGACTTCCTCTTTGTGGTGGGACAAGTTCTGCTCTTTGTTACAACTGCAGAGGACTCCGCATTCCCACGGTTTCCCAGATTGGACAGCCACTGGCTAATTCTAAATTGAACAAATTGCTTCTAGCATTTCTTAAAATGATTTGCAATGCTAACTCCATCCACCCATGTCATGTTAATCACTGTCATTCAAACATTTGGGGATGTTTCTTTTCTTTTTTCTTTTCTTTTTAAGTGGCTGTAATGTTCAGACAGATTTTTATAAATTACCTTCTTACTGAAAGACGTGTTTTCCTGTTTGTTTAAAACTGGCATTCATACATACAGGAAACATACACATTGCTTCCTGCCATGTTTCTGTTGGCAAGTATTAAGTTATCTTTTTCAGAACGTGCCAACAGGCTTTCTTAGCAAGCAAGCAGAAATAAAAACAAGCAGTCCACAGACTAAACAGATGCCTTGCTTGAGTTGTACCACAGGCCCCTTGCCTCATCAATAACTTCCTTCCTAAATAAAGCAAGGAGGATTCACTCATCTTTGCTTCATCACGTTGTAGTGGAAATCTCAAATCTATGGACTTTGTACACTTACTTGGGAGAAGTTCTATTGAATTCAGCGGGACATATGTACGAATAAACATGATTTGGAACTGGCTGCATGTCTCATTGATTTCAGTGGAAGAACTTAGCATGTGCTCTACTGTCCCATGAAATCAATGGAGCTAAACTTTGGCTGGATGATACAAGTGTTAGAGTTACAGATTTTGCAAATGCTCCAAAATGCCAGTGAGATCAGAATTTTGTCTTTCAAGATAAGATTGATAGAGAAGCACAATAATAATGCCTTTAGGGTAAGAATTTTGCCTTTATAGAGCAAAACGGTGTTTAATCTATAAAATCACTGCACAACTGCTGCTTGCATTTATAAGTTCATGTTGTTAGTTATAAGAAATTAATGATATTTGCAGAAGCCTTATGGCAGGGATGGGACTCCTTTTTGGTCCTGGGGCCCAGATTGTTCCTCAGGACCAATCTGGCTGGCCATTTGACATCCCTGAAGCCCTGCCCCACATGTGTATCCTACCTGTCCTTCAAGACAATATACATTTGAGTTCTCCCATTTTATCCTCACAATAAATTCAAGGCTGATCCAAGATTACCCAGTGGCTCCACTTCCTGCTGTCCCTCAAAAATGCTGATAATCTTTTAGCTGCCATTCCATGTAGTTAGCAGACGATGAGATTAGAAGCAGGGCCTAGTCTTTCGGCTTGGCTGAGAAAGCAGCTTTGCTTGGCTCGTCCTCTCCCTGAACTGTACTCTTTAAGCTGGTCATGATAAGAACGTACTGACTTTAGGAACTGATTATTTTCATCACCATCCATCCCCTTTTTGTATAGTTTTCCTGAAATCAAAAGGTTCAATATGCAAAATTTCCAGAAGTTTGTGTGTGTGTTTTATCTTCAGGAATCTTGCAGTATCTTCTTTAAGAAGAAGAAATAGTAGTAGTAGTAGTAGTAGTAGTTATCCCCTGCCCTAGAAAGGGGTATTTACCCTGGTTTAACTCTTTAACATTCTTTAAAGTAATTAATAATGATGAAGGCTTTTAGGGTTAGGGTTACTCCATACAAAGTAATACTCTTAATCACAGTAGTATCATTAGTGCTTTCAAGCATTTAATTTTGATCCTTGACAATATGTTCAAACCATGAAGTGTGGTTAAGTTTATTTATTTATTTATTTATTTGTTACATTTATATACCGCCCCATAGCCAAAGCTCTCTGGGTGGTTTACAAAAGTTAAAAACAGTAAACATTAAAAGTATACAAAATTTAAAAACATAAAAACAACAGTATAAAAACAACAGTATCCATTTAAAAACAACAGTACTGGGGGTCCATTAAAAAACTAACTTAGCGTTGTTAAATGGTGTTAAATGCCTTGGAGAAGAGAAAAGTCTTTACCTGGCACCGAAAAGATAACAATGTTGGCACCAGGCGAGCCTCATCGGGGAGCTCCATTGTCTGGGGGCCACCACTGAAAAGGCCCTCTCCCTTTTTGCCATCCTCCAAGCTTCCCTCGGAGTAGGCACTCGGAGAAGGGCCTTAGATGTTGAGCACAGTGAATGGGTAAGTTCATGTTGGGAGAGGCGTTCCATCAAGTATTGTAATCCCAAACCATGTAGAGCTTTATAGGTTAAAACCAGCACCTTGTATTGGGCTCGGAAACGTATAGGCAGCCAATGCAAGTGGGCCAGAATTGGTGTTATATGTTCAAACCTCCTTGTTCCAGTTATCAATCTGGCCGCTGCATTTTGCACAAGCTGCAGCTTCCGAACCTTCTTCTTAAGGATGAAGTAGTATTTAGAGAAACTGAAATAATTTAATTTAAATATTTTATTTGAATCTTTTATGTAGTATGGTCCTTCATTAGTTGTATACAAATACTTGTGTGCATCATTTAGTGACCATAGACTGGGGGCATGTCTACATCTTAAAGGTGGGGAGGGAGGGGGGAGGATTGCAAACTTACCTGCTTCCACGATCCTACCCCAGCGTCTTGACGGCCATGCGACATCCTGGAAAGAAAAAGGGATGTCGTGGCCACCATTTTTTTTTTTAACCAAGGGAGAAGAACACAATTGTGCTCCTCCTCAACAGTGAGTAAAACAACAACATGACCCCTTCCCCACCCCCGATGGGCACGGACTGTCCCCACGCAGCTCCGTGCCCATTTTAAGAGCCCTGCTACTCACGGGGAGGAAGGGACAACCCAGGAGCAGTGGCCACATGGCCTGCACTTCTTGGGATGGTCCCAGGACTGTGGAAAAATTGGGTTTTCTGCAGTTCCCAATATCCCGGGGAAAGTACCTGGTCATCTCGGGTTGTCCCCAGGAACCCCTGTGTGTCATTTGGACTCACAGGGATTTTCCAGGGATGACCCCAGGATATAGGCATGGTGTAGACATGCCCAGAGATGCACTTTCTCATCCATTACATTTAAGCAGTACTAATGCCTATCCATATTAGAAATATTATGGTATATGGGGAAAAGAATTGGAACTCCCCCCATCATTTTTATTCAAGTTGGGGAAAATGGAAAAGAAAAGAAATGGGGAGGGGGAGAATAACTGCTTGCGTACTTTATTTTTACATATTTGTTTTACATATCTAATCCAGAGCCATATTGATTGTATTGGAAATAAATATTACAATCACACACAATAAGAACCAAGTTATAACAACCTGCTTAAGTTTGACTTCACTTTCAAAAGGCAGCTCAATTTTTGGAGGGTGTTTTCAAGTGTCACCTCAAAATTCCATTCATTTTTCAACTAGGTCATGGACTTCAACGACTGCTCAGACAAGTTGTGCAGTAGCCTCCAAAGGCTGGTATTAAGGCTCAGGAATTGTAAAGTACACACACACACACACACACCACAAACCTTGTTTTTCATGCAATTTACTTACTTTGGCAACTACTCTAATTGAAAAGAAGGTGTCTGCCTGAGATCACAACTCAGGAAAACTCAGGTTAGCTCTAAATGATCTGTTTGAGTTGGCATCTTAAGAGATGGGTGGAGGAATACATCTTACTGTGTTTTAAAAAAGAGTTTTCAATAATAATAATAATAATAATAATAATAATAATAATAATAATAATAAGCAGAAGCAGAAGCAGAAGCAGAAGCAGAAGAAGAAGAAGAAGAAGAAGAAGAAGAAGAAGAAGAAGAAGAAGAAGAAGAAGAAGGTTATTTGGTGCTATCCAAACCTTCAGGGTTTGTCAGTTTGATAGAAGGCTGTTTTTCATTCTTGGTCTTCTACAAGTCCAAGACACTTCTTTTCATTTGTTTATTTCTCCTTGTTACTTCCCTCCAATTAGAACCACCAACAGAATAATTGCACTTGAACTCCACCATGTTTATCAGTGCCAAAGACCAGTTACACTAATTTAGAATTGGCTGGCCTAAAGAAATTGCTTTATTCCACTTGAGCAAAGTTTCGGACTGCATCTGCTCTTCTATTCTTTGTAGGCCACAATCAGAGAACTGCAGTAATAAAACTACTAGTAGGTGTTTAATGGCAGGGTACCGAGGAAGTAGATAAAAGAAAATTGCTCCATTCACACCAGTAGGGAGCAAGCCTTTCAGAAGGGAGGAAAAGGAAGGTGAACTGCTGAGCTTGGATCTGCTGAAAGTTACACTTAACCATTTTCTCAATGATATCTTCTGCTGTATTTTACATCCAAGTACACAAAGC
The DNA here is from genome assembly GCF_023053635.1 of Elgaria multicarinata webbii. Taxonomy (NCBI): domain Eukaryota; kingdom Metazoa; phylum Chordata; class Lepidosauria; order Squamata; family Anguidae; genus Elgaria; species Elgaria multicarinata. The sequence continues at coordinate 41,781,433 of NC_086178.1, forward strand.
CTAAACTACCTCACTTTCCCCACACTCAGAGGGAAAGAAAGAGATCTTTCACTCCAACACACACACACACACACACACACACACACACACACACACAGAGGCCCCATTCAGACAATACACTAAACCATGCTGCTTAACCACAAAATGGTTAATGGAATGCCTTAACCTTAATGCATTCCATTAACCATTTTGTGCTTAAGCAGCATGGTTTAGCATGTTGTCTGAACAGGGCCACACACACACACAGTATGCAGGGATGGGGAGATTTAAACCTCCTCTCCTACATGTTGCTTTCCTCTCAGTCAGTTACTTTAGAGTAAAACCAAAACAGAGACAGGGCTGCAAATGACTTCTTTAATGTAATGTGTAGCTTAACCCTCAAGTAGAAGTGGTTTTTTTTTTGTATCACCCGATATCTGATTCTTTTAACTTGAGATGTCAGGGAATGAACCTGGGACATTCTGCAGATGAAGTATGTGCTCTGAATAATGGTTCCTCTGCTACCACTTCAAGACAAATGGAGTAATAATGTGCCTCAGATTTGAATCAGACCCATTCACTATTTAAGTCCCAAAGATGGAAATGAAGAGCCTGCTTGCATGTAAAGACTGCCCATTGGTTAAGCAACCATAGGCTGTCGGGGACGAACAGGAAAGAGTGGGTGGACTGCAAACAGCACACCAGTCACTCTTGCTTTTACTCAACAGCCTACACTTGGCTCCTTTGTACATTGCTGAGCATGGTGTCTGAACCTGGATGGTTGGGTTCTTTAGGGGCTAAACAAACTATTGGTTAAGCAACAACAGACCATGGGCTAACCACTGGGTTTGGATGTCATGTCAACAAACTACGAAGGAGCCAAACATGGCTTGTGAAGTAAAAATAGAAATGTGTGTGTGCGGGAGGCAGCACATGCTCTCTCTACCACTGGTGCACAACAACCCATGGATTGATTAACAGATGGGTTGTTGTTAGATGTGAACCAGATCACTGTAATTCATATTACTATGCCATAATATGCTAAATATTAATAAGGATTTTACAAGTGCACATTTATCAATGGCTTGAATACTCACTAGATCCATCTATAGAATTAGAGATTGACTGACATTACATATGGCATTGTCTAGTTATTCTTTTCAGGATGCTCAAATTTGAAGAAGTCTATGGGAAGGACAAGTAGTTATGGTGATAACTTTTATTATTAGACTAAATTTTGATAGAAAGATTTGTCAGTTGAGATTCAGTGTGCTATCCTAATGTAGAAATGAATTGTCTTGGTGGGGGTGTGTCACGTATTATATACATATTAAACTAATTATACCACCATCTCTATAGCACCAGCAGTGTGCATGGCATTTTACAAATTGTAAGAGGACAGGTCACTGCCCCAAGAAGTTTACAGTTTAACATTTGAACCAAAGGAAACAACAGAGAAAGGGGAGGGAAGTGGAGCCGGGGTAAATGGGGAAGCAATATGGTTGTCTCATGGCCAAAACAGACATAATTTTAAGCTGTATCTTGTTATCTTGCAGGTACATCTTTTTAGTTTCTCTCTCTAAAGTAGGCACAAGGACCCTGATCCAGATCAGGACCCTAGCAGATCAGGACCCTAGCAGGGAGACTTTAATCACCTGGATTGGGTCCTCTGCACTTACTCTAGAGTAAAAAAAAGGGGGAGAACTTTTCTATAAGATACATATTTAAAATAATGTTTGTTTTGGCCTTTAGTTGCATTTGTTTAGGCTTAGTTCCAGACCCTGTTTCAATAGGGTTGAGCAACTTGTGGCCCACCAGATGTTTTTGCCTACCACTCCCATAATCCCTCTCCACTGACTGGGCTTTCTAGGGCTGAAGGAAGTTGTAGGCAAAAACATCTGGAGGGCCATGTGATGCCCAGCCCTCTAGTAGGGGCTCCTAACTTGGGAATTGTGCCAAATTTTCCATGGGAAATGTGCATTTTGAAGAGAGATTTGAATGTAGTAAGAGAGATGCCATTGCAGTCAATATTCTGGAATGCAGATTCAAACGTATGAGGCAGAAAGGAAGTCAGTTCTAAAGCTATTGTGAATTTGTGAGCAGTCCTGTATTTTTTACCACAGAGGTGAAGGGTCATACCTTTCAGTAGATCACTTCAGCATCTATTGTATGGAGATAGCATCTTTTTGTTTGAAGTGTGTGTGTGTGTGTGTGAGGGAGAGAGAGAGGGAGGGAGGGAGAGAGAGAGAGAATAAGAATGGACAGAAAACCAGAAATGGTCTTTCTCTCAGAGATTGCTCGGTTCAGACTTGCTGAATATCTCTCTGTGAAATAATAATCCAGCTGGTTTCCAAGAGGCACTGATTAACTGAGGAACATGACTTTCTAGTTGGGCTGTCACTAATCTGCTCTCTTCCGATTTCCTTCATTGAACTTCGACGATGTTGCAAGTGAAAGCAAAAAGAACCTTTCCTCAGAAAAGGTCTCACTGGGTTACCAAGCCAGGACATTTGTATTTGTCTGTACTGGTTACCTCATATGAATAATTTGATGGAACCCATTTGAATGGGTTCTCTCTGTTTCTATCTTTCCATATATCTTCATGCATATGAGACTCAGGGTAAAGATCTAACAGACAGATGGGCAGATGTGTTGAGGGAGGAAGGAGCAGAGCTCCAGAGTCATTTCTAACAGAGATGCCAAACTGTCAAGCAATAGATCAGGAAACGGGCTTCCTGACAGACGCAATTCTGCCTAGAGAGTTACTTTGTGACTATATATGTGGTTAGTTTTTCTCCCATCAGGCCACTCTGACATGGTCAACTACTTTTGAAGCTTTCATATACAATTTTCTTTCTTTGTTTTTTGTTCCTTGTCACATTTATTTATCTAGTTGTTTAAAATCTCTCCCAAGGGTGATTTACAAATTATATCAAACCACAACTATTTTTTTCATTAAGAGTGGAATTCTTTCTTTCTTTCTTTTGTCTGTCCTTCCTTCTTTTTTGTGGGATGATTGTTTGCGTTTGCATTCCGCTTGATATGTCTTAATAGATCTTCCTTCTACAGTTGTTGGTTGCTGTTGTTATTATTGTTTGTTTTCTAAGAAGCACCTGCAGATTTCTAGGGTTGTAGGGACAAAGGAAGAAATATATTCAATTTAGGAAGCTGTCTAATCTCTGGGAATACAGAGCAGCTTTTGCAGATAAGATTAAACATTTCCTGAATGCCCCCTTTTCTTCCCCAGAGACCCCTGCCATTTGTACCAACACCTTGTCAGTCGTGGCAGGACTTGATAACAGCTGGCTCGAGACATGGCCACACAGTAATGGAACAACAAGGACTGGGCAGCCTGAATCGTAAATCTACAGAAAGCCCATTTTGCCAGCAAACTACGAATCTGTTACTGTCATAGTCAAAGGGAGAAGGCACTGTTAAACATCTCAAGTTCAGACACCAACGATACCCTACAGGGAACCATCAGGAGCATTTATTGAGACATTTCTCATTGTCTCAATAGATTCTCATTTATTCCATTGTTTGTTTTATCTTAGCTTTCCGCATTGCATTCAAAAATGTAATTCTAAAGGAGCATAGACTTTGATCCATTTTATACTATTTGAAGCGTCAAGAAGCCTATTGTTGTTTTTATTTTATTTTTTTGCCAAGGGTGGGACAGTAAAAAGGGGGGGGGGGAGGAAATGTCACTTGAATCAAGCTCTCTATAGCTTTTGACTGTGTTCCAAACTGCTCAGTACACTTGGCACTTCTTCTACTAGCTACAGCAGATGGAACTCTCCCCTCATCCTCATTTGGGTCTCTTCACTCTTCGCATACTAGTAGTGTGGATTGTAGGGACAATGTTGAATCATGGTTCATTATTTAGCACCATTTCCTATAGGTGTAGATTCCACCAAGTGACATTTAATGATTCTGTTTAGATTGGTAGCACCTTAGTCCAAAGTTCCAAGCATATGAGGATTAGGTAGAAACTATTTATTTAGTCAGTGCTGAATAATAAAAGTCTTCTGTTCATCAGTATTCCTAGTGAAGAATAAAGAACTACCTTTTGTAAAAACAAGTCTGAAAGAAGACAACACTTACTAATTGCCATGACATAATTCATAGGAGAGCAGAAGTTCATACAGGAAAGGCACCATCCTATGCATGCTTAGACAGAGAAATGCCCTACAACTTTTTTTAGGACATTTTTCTTTCTAAACATGCCAAAGATTGAACCCTAAAATCTAGGGTAAAGAGAGATCCCTACTCTAAAAGGAAATTATGCAATCTTAAGTCCAACATCATAAGGGAGTCCTGTTTTAAAGTTTTCTTGTTTCCCAGTGAACTGCAGGCAGGGGAAAGGGGAAACATATCTGTAGAAGAGCATGTGCCTTGTATGCAGAAGGCCTGTGTTCAGTCTTTGTATGTCCTATTATAAGGATCTAACACTGGGAAATAATTCTGGCTGAGATTTTAGATAGCTGATGCTAGTCAGGACAGTACTGACTAGCATCAGTACTGCTAGTGGACAAATAAGGCAGCTCTGTATATTCAAAGAAAAACCCTGTGTTAGACCACACAGTTTGTCCTGTACTCCACAGGTACTTAGCAAGCATAAGGAAATGTCTTGCCCAGTCCTATAGATGTGAATCCTGTAAATCCCACAACCTCCTTTTGGCTGCCCAGAAGCTCCTGTTGGCTACGCTGAGCTGAAAGAAGAGTTGATCCCAATAAGTGGGATTTTAAAATTGTATCTTTAGTTAAGTAGTCTATACAAAGCTGGTTAGTGTTGGGCCAAACCCCCACCTGCTACACAGTTTGATTTAACATGGGACCATTTAAATTTAATTAATTTGGAGGATGCTCACTGGGTACCCTAAATCAATCCATTTTAAGAACAGCTCCACTATGAAAATCAACAAGGGCTCTATTTATTTATTTAGGTACTTCTACACTGTCCTTCATAATGTCTATCCCAGATTGTTTCACAATAAGTTAAATCAGCAATAATGCAATATATACTAGCAGCATAAAAACAAACAAAATTAAAACAGAAGATTAAGACAATTCAGCAATTCAGGCAGCAGAATGAAATAAAAACAATTCAGTTCCAGTGTTTAAAATAATTTGGTTACTTCTTAAAATCCAGTTCATTGAAATGCTTGTAAGAATAAAAATATCTTAACCTGGTGTCTAAGGGCTCATCTACACCAAGAAGGATATTCCACTATGAAAGAGGTATGAAACCAATATATAAAAGGTAGGAGCCACACTGCTGCTTATAGCGGTATTGAAGTGTACTGCAGGATCTACATTACTGCTTTATAGTGGTACTGAAATGCACTGACAACTGTTGGGGCCCATGACACATCTACACCAAGCAGGATATAGCACTATGAAAGCAGTATATTGTATGTGTCAATGGGCCCCAACAGGTGTCAGTGCATTTCAATACTGCTATAAAGCATTTGTGTGGCTCCTGCCTTTTATATGCCACTTTCATACCACTTTCATAGTGGAATATCCTGCTTGGTGTAGATGAGCCCTAAATGTCTGTGTTGCTGGTGCTCCATACGTGGGACACTAGTGATGAAATACCCTCTCCTTCAATACCACCCTTGATCTCAGATCCTGGCGGCATCCTGAGAAGGGTGGAGCGCCTGAACTTCCCAGGCAGTTTCATACAGTAGAGGAAATTCCTCTAGCCCCTGTCAAAGTAGTTATATCATTGGGAGTATGACAAGACCTAGTGTTTTCCCTTTCACAAGCCCTCCCTGTTATGTCCCACCTTTCCAAAGTTCTTGATAGCTAGAGCAATAATGAGGAGGACTCCCCAAACCACTAGAGAAAGGGGACATAATTTAGGATTGGCCCAAATCTAAATTGGTCTGGGAGGATTAACCCAAGAAATCAAGTGTCTAATTAATTTTTGTTGGTAGGAGGAGATTCTGCCTTATAATCACCGTTGCTTAATTTTTATGTAGGTGATAGCTTATCCTTCCTTGTAGCAATAGATGTTTTGCTAGTTTGAGTGTTCTAAACTAGCCAACAGACTTGAAAAATGATTGAATGTTTACTACTGATGTAATCAAAGGATGTTTTATTTTTGTGGCTTGCCAGAATAGCTTGAAAGACCTCACCAGGGGGCTGAGTGCTTAATGAGGGGTGGGCACAAAGCCATCAAACCAATCTGATGGGAGAGGAGGAGGCACTTAGGCTCAAAGGTTGTAAAGTACAATTTAGTGCATGGACAACATTTTAATAATCCATCGGTGGTGCCAACGTGCCTAAGGCTAGGCCTGCATTGAGTTGCTTTAATGAATGTGTCCAAGGCTTCAGACATTGCATTTGTGTAAGAGACCAACACTCCAACACCTTCCAATACTCTTCTGGGAGCCACTGTATAACATTTTCCTTTCCTTTTTTTCTCTTGGCAGCTCCTTCTCAAATTGCTTTGATCCAAGCTAAAGAAATAACAAGACACAGTGTGGCACTGGCTTGGCTGGAACCTGATCGGCCAAATGGAGTCATACTGGAATATGAAGTCAAATATTACGAAAAGGTATTATTCATCCTGGACAAATGACTTTCCCCCGTTATGTTTGAATCCAGGGCCAAATAAGTTTACCCTTCTTATCACATAAATAGCCATTATTAGCGGCAAATTCTTTTGCCTTTGTAATCATATCCAGCTTGACATTTCATACATTTGAGCAATGGCACTGAATAACATATTTCACTTTCTTTTTGCTTTGTAGTAGTAGTGGCACTTTTTCTCTCTCTCCCTAGGAACTATCTGATTCCAGTGGGGCTATTTATAATGAGAATCAGTAGAGCAGAGAAGTAGTGCAACATTAGCCTTACAACAGAGACAGATGTGTAATAATGAAGTATATAACACTGTAATAATAATGAGCTCTGTATGAGCTGATAGCTTTTGCCTAGAATGTTGGTGGGGGTTTGATAGATTTTAATAGAAAATAGGGGAAAGAAAATTACATTCTTCACCTCCTCCAAGTTATATAGATACATTATTTCTACAAATAATTTGTTCCTTCTCCAGTTCAGAACTATGGAAAGAGCTATTTCCTCTCAAGGTTGTCTGCAAAATGAACAATTGCTTTTCCCTTCTCTCTTTCTTTTTTTAAAAAATATTCATTTTATTTGCTTTCCTAATAAAGCCAGAAATGGATTGTACATTTTCATTGGAACAAGATTAGAGCATTTTTTTCCTGACACATTTCCCAGGCAGAAAGGCAGAATAGATTATTAAGTTGTTGTGATGAGAGAGGTTGGCAGGAGTTTCCTCAAAGGTTTTTAGGATCTGTAGTCCTAAACTGCTATTATGGGTGAGGGAATGAAATCAGTACTGATGGGTTTGTTTAACCCATCATGTGTTAGTGTATTATCTGTCGGGCACCGTGAGTTATTTTGGTCACCTACAGTGTTGCGCTGCAGAAGCAGTTCAGATCGCTTCTGCCATTCTGTTCCTTGTGGGCGTTCTCTGTGTAAGAGAGAATGAGCTCTGCTGTGGTATGGGGAACCTGTGTGTCAAGTTTTGTCCAAATCCAGTAAAGGATTTACAGACATTTAAACAGTTCCTGCAGTGCCATGTATGGGTTTAAATGTGCAGTTGTGATATAGTGAAAGAGTGAATTAGTGCAACTGTAGTATAGGGGAAAGCAGAAACTGGCTACAGTATTATTGTCTATAGGTTGAAAGAGGAGAATCCCAGGTACCAAATGGGGTGGTGTATGTAAATGCTTGGAACTGTGGAGGATCGGGATAAAACTTGACACCAGCTTGCCCTGGTAGGGAGCCACCTGATGCACCTTCATAGCCCTGCGTGATTGCACAGAGTGGAACGAAAATCCCCGATGCAGTAAAAAGGCAGTGGAATCTGTAAACCCTTGGAACTTTGCAGGATCGGGACAAAATATGACACACAGGTTCCCCTAGTAAGGAGGCACCTGATGCACCTTCAAAATCCTGTGCTACTGCGGAATTTGCATTGGGATCGGATTAGATCCGGTATTATCTGTGAGGCGGGAGTCTTAAATGAGCTTAAACACTGCAAAGGAAGAAAGGATAGGAGAGTGCTCAGTCAGGAGGACAGGGGGCGGGAGGATGACTCAGATTACACACAGTGGCTGAATAAGCTACCAACCGTATCTCATTAGCTCATTCATGTGGCAGGGCATTGCGGGCTATTTAAAAAGTAAGCTACTGTCTGTGGCTTATTAAGCCATCATGGAGTAAAGTGATGTCCAAACCCACCCAGTTTGTTCTTCAGGAGGGTTGTGATTATAGTTCAAGATATTTTCCAAAGAATTCCACTGTTTTTTTATTTATTTATTTATTACATTTTTATACCGCCCAATAGCCGAAGCTCTCTGGGCGGTTCACTTCTTTTAAGCAGTCATCATTACCTGACCACATAACTTGCTGTTCAATCATCCTTTATCTCTTCCCAGCCAAAGAAGAATGATAAAATATAGAAGTCCACTGATCTCACATGCCACTATAGATAACAATAAGAAAAGCTTTCAGAGAGCCCTTTAAAATTTTGTCTCCATTAGTAATATTCTCATAATAGATCTGGAAATGGGTAAAGTTGTAGGGTTCACAAATCCGTGAGAGTCCTGTTCATTTGTTCTTCCCTGTCTTCTTTCCCTGTTAGGATCAAAATGAGCGCAGCTATCGCATTGTGAAAACTGCAACCAGAAATACAGATATCAAGGGCTTGAATCCTTTGACTTCTTATGTCTTCCACGTGAGAGCAAGGACAGCAGCTGGGTATGGTGACTTCAGTGGGCCATTTGAGTTCACAACCAACACAGGTAAGAACAACACATATTTCATTGGCATAATGCAGGGCATCTCTTCCCCTATGGCCATTCATTCCTCGTCACCATTTCGAAAGGACACTGTATTTACTTTGAGCATGAATAAATTTCTTGTTGGTTCAGAATTCATTGCTTTGATCTACATGGCCTTGGCCATGTGACTAAAGGGTTCCTTGTCACAGACTTTTCTTTCCATTGCTTCTACTAAGATTTTGATTGAAGGAAGTTCTCCCAAATAGGGATGCACCCAGATAGAGCTTGATCTTTCATCCACACTGCATGTGCTCCTGGCGAATGTGTACCAGGCAAACAAGCGCAAAACACTCACAGGGTTTGCAGCAGCAGCACTGACATTCAGAACATTCATTTTTCACATCAGGAAGGGACTGGGACTATATATCCCTGCATCGCCTATGGGAAAATGCTATTTGCATCCATTTCTGTCTGCAAAACTTGACACAAATAGCACCATTTTCCTTCAGGGGATGCGTAGCTCCAGTCCCTTCTTCACACAGAAAATGGACACCCATGCTGTTTCCCTCTCTCCTACCCTGGGCCAAGTTTGTTGGCCCTGGGGTAGGTGGAGGAAGAAGGGGTGGTGGCAGTTAAGATAGCAGCAGGAACGTAAGGGTCTGGCCAAGCAGGCCGTGTTCAGCTTGACCCTATTCACAAGGAATCAATTCTTCACAACATCTGTATTCCCAAAAATTTCAAGGTTTTCCTTTCCTTCCATCTTCTCTGGTAACGCCTGGCAATACAAAATGCATGACACAGTGCAAGGAACAACCAATGAACTAAAATGCAGTTCAATGAGGGCTTGTTACTAGGCATTACAAGGGGAGTAAGGAGGACTGGCTTGTTTTTTGTTTATATTTCAGTAGAAGGACACCATCTTGTCCTCCACTTTGGGCAGCAAAATGTCAGTGGTCCGCCCTGATTTATAGCATCAGTCAAGGGCTGTGGTAAGGCCAGACCATTATCTACAGGGACCAGATTCAAGTTCTACCCTCAGGTTGAGAGATTGTGGGCTGCTGGACTAAATTGTGTTCTCTGAGGCCAAAAGAAATTCTTTCCATCCAGAGCTACCTAGCAGTTGCAGTGGTCATTACCTATCTTGAGTACCTAGAAGAAAGTCTCAGGTTCAGTCTCCAGCATCACCACTTAAAATGGTCTCGGTGAGCAGGGAGAGCAAAGCCCAAGGTCCTGGAGAGCTACTACTGATATTGTGCTTGATGGGTCAATTGTCTTGCTTGTTATAGCAGCTTCATATGTTCACTTCTTCCCTACTCCAGACAATCTTGCCAGCAGTCAGGTTGTCAATTTGTTGTCTTTCCACCAAATTTGGAAGGTCTTTTGCGATAAAATTGTGGCTTGTTTCACATCTAGCTAATCTCTTGCACCTCTGCCCGTGGTCTCCCAAGTTCAGAAATAAGATGTGCCTTTCTATATACTTCGTGTGCACACGCATGTTGGACAAGTGGAAAAAGCACGATTGCTTCTTGAGATAACAGGAGGGAAAGGCTGCTTAATTTCCATTGCACGGAGAAATTTTAATCAGTTCAGGTTGTGCCTTTCAGTGCTAACATCCCTCAGGCAGAGCACATGAAAATGTGAAGTGCACCACCCCGCTGAAGACAGCAGAAAACATCTTGTTCTGTTTGAGTCTCCTACTTGTTCATAGTCAAAGAATGAGCATCTGGTCCATTTTAAATCAAATAAAATGGGAAGCAGCTCAGTGGGCACTAAATCAGCCATTATACTCTTATAGCAGACGTGAAGGGGAGAAAGAGGGGACTCCTTATTCTCAACGATCCTTCCCCCCCCCCAAACCATTATTAACCATAATGCCTTTTACTAATTAAGGCCCTCCTGGAAAATTAGGGCAAATGAATGCCTAATGAAACAGCCCAAGAGTGGCTTTGAGCAATGCAATGCACCGCCTCTGCCTTTACATCAGCTGCAGAATCAAGCACTCCTCTTTGTGATTCTGAGTTGTACTTGTCTGTGGCATAACTGCAGAATATAAACAGATATCTTTTCTCTTTCTAGTTCCGTCTCCCATCATTGGCGAAGGGACCAACCCCACCGTCCTTCTGGTCTCAGTGGCTGGCAGTGTTGTCCTTGTGGTCATTCTCATTGCTGCCTTTGTCATCAGCAGGAGGTAAGAACTTAAGCTCCCCTTCTTTCCCCCTCTCTTTCATGAGGGAGCTTTTTGTCTCCCCCCAAACAAAGCTAAATTCTTTGATTAGCATCATAAACACTGCATTTGCATCACAAGCCCTTTCCTGTGTTGCTTTGATCTTCTCAACATCACTACCACAGCAGCATGTAATGTAATGGTAATAGTTCTAGAGTTGTTTGCCCTTCAAATGCAAAACCGATTTTAGGGATGGGGTAGTGGGAGGTTTTAAGATGCAAGCCAGCAACATGAGATCTGAGGAGGGACTGTAATTTGATGTAGAGTTTTAATGAATGCATCATTCTGGGCTGACGAGTTCTGTATAAGTCGTGCCAGACAGCAACAGTTTTTTTAAAAATGAAATGAGTCCCTGTATCTGAGCTTCTACATGGAGAAAGGCTGTCTTATGAGGAAAGGATGCCTTCTTGTTTTTCTGATTGCTCCTTCATTTGGCCATCTCAGTAGTTGTTGCTTATGAGGAATGCAAAAAAAGACGCATTATAAATTCCATCGTTTGTATGCCAACCAGGTTAGATGAGGATGGCATACTCAAATCTTTTCCATCCCCAGGAGTCCTTGTACCAGCCTTCCCCAACCTGGTGCCCTCCAGGTGTTTTGTACTACAACTCAGAATTCCTGACCATGGGCCACACTGGCTGGGGCTGATGGGAGTTAAACTCCAAAACCTTTGGAGGTCACCAGGTTGGGCAAAGCTGCCCTGGACTAAAGCACAAGGCTATATTGTTAGTACTTCATAGAGGATAGGTCTAGCCACAGCTATTAGCCAGAGAACATCCATGTTCAGAGGTTCCATGCTCTGAGCCATGGAAGCTTCATACACCATTGAATATTTCTGGAGCAAAAACAGTGGGAAAGGGCTATTACTTATTTATTTAAAATATTTCTTGTCCATCTTTTAGGGCAGAAGTCGTCCCAAGGGGGTTTACAGAATAAAATACATGTAAACAGTTAAAATATTAAAAGCATAAACACAATAAAATAGCAATAAAAATGGCAATAAGACAACAACTATTGGCATCATGACCTGGTTCTCAGCTTCCCAAAAGCACCTTACAGACCACTTATAGAGACAAGGCGATAGGCTACATCGATGTTTGGCCTGATGCACTTTCAGGGCTCTTCTTACATTTGTGCATTATATAAATAAGATCAGGTTCCTTCAGATTTACTCTTTTACTGCAATTATTTTCCCCTTTTTTAAAAAAATGAAGAGCAGTTAAATCCGTGTGGTTACAATATCTGATAAGTAGTCATTCACTGTAATAGATTTCAGTGGGTGTTCGGCTGGTTCACCAGCTTCCATGCTGACAAGAGGAAAAGAACATATGAAAATATAATGCAGAGAGATGGGTTTATTAAAAACCATTGCAACAGAAAACAGCATTGCCGAGCCTGATGACTTGAATCCCCCTCTGCTTTTATTGATCGCTTTATTCTTTAAGACAGGATTGATACTGGGACGCATTGGATTTCTAATTATGAGCCACCACCTTAGAGAATTGTGCCGGTTGAGTTGCTCTGAAATTATTCCTACCCTGCTTCCCCATTTTTATTTTTTATTTTTTTAAAAAAAAATGCCACTTCCCAAGGCAGATAAACACTGCCTGGTGATTGGTCCTCAATGGATCACTTTTTAGAAAATGAAATGTCAACCCCTTGCCCTCCTATCGATTCTCTTTAGTATTGGCCATAAAGCTGTCAAAGGAAAGGCTGTTGGGAGCCAGGTAGCTGACAGTCTTGCTGGAGCTAATGTGTATTCCTCCAGCAGTACTTTCGCCTCGAGATGTCTGCTTAATTATCTCTGCTTTAGAAGGGTTCAAATTGGACAAAAACAGATAAAGAGAGGTGGCTCATAGTAAGAGTGGTTGGTTAGCCCAGCCACTTATGGGGATAGTCTAAAAACAAATGGTCAGTGCGTTGAAGGATGTAGCGCTGACACACAGGACATCAAGGACTGTACAGATGGAGTCAGATCTTCTGAAGTGAATTGAATACTCAGAGTAAAGCCCACAATTCCCCTTGCTGAAAGTTCTATATTTCAGCCTGCTCCACAGTCTGTTTAAAGTTGTGCCCAGTGTCACCATTAAGAAACACCAGCTATGTGAGTCTCTGTAAGAGAGATGCAAATCCTATGTTGGAATTAAATCAAACATTTGCTGAGTGATTTACATGAAACTAAATTTAGTAGGTTCCCATTTTTAGGTTTCTGAACATGTCCGTTAAGGGTTCAACCCTACGCGTGTTTGGACAGGAAAAAGAAATCCTACAATTCCCAGCATCCATGCTGGCTGGAGAATCCTCAGAGTTGTCAGACTTCTTTCTGTCTAAACATGCATAGGAGTGCAGCCTAAGATTGTTAGTTTTGGTTGCAAACTTCATATAATAACATTTCATTGTCTGGGGGTGGAAACAAGCTTTTTTTTGTGTGTGTTTTTAACAGCACAATACTATGCATCTTTTCTCAGAACCCGGTTCCATTCAGTGGGACTCCTGTAAATATAAGAAGAGCTGTACTGGATCAGGCTAAAAGACTAATTCTCACAATGGCTAACCAGATGGATATTGGAAGCCCACAAGCAGGACATGGGTGCAATAAAGCCTCCTGCTTGTCTTTCCCAAGTATTCATAAGCATATTGCCTCTGGAGGTAATATATAGAGTAATATATAGTCATTGATAGACGTATCCCCCCATGAATTCATCTAATCCTTTCTAAAACTGTTCAAGTAAGAATGTTTAGAACTGCAATTTAAACCAAATTGCAATCCTAAGCAATTGAACAATTGATGTTCAATAAGACATCATTAAATGCACACATGATGATACATTGGAAGCTGTGTTATACTGTGTCTTATACCATTAGTCCATCTAGCTCAGTGTAAAATGGCAGCACCTATCCAGGGTTTAAGACAGAGGCCTTTCACAGCCTTCAAGGAGATGAAGGAGATTAAATCCAGTGCATGAAAACCATGTGCTGTAATACTGAGCTATGACACTTCCCTGAAACATCATAAAACAAAATGCTATATGCACTTATTTGATGGATCCTGATCCAGAGACACCCATATGCAACAGACTCAACACATGCTCTGGTGTGCACATGGACCTCATCACTAAACAGATGGTTAGTGGTGTCAGCTTGAAGAATGTTCATGACTCTTGGGAGAAAGCAGAGGGTGACTTGAATCAGTCTCCTTTCCCTCAAGTATAAACAGCATTTTCAGAGCTGACAGACAAATAATCTCTTAAATGCTTTGTTTCTAGCCCAGTTCACAATTATGGTGGCCCCCACATAACTGCCTAGAAAACATGTCTGTGACAAACCAGAATTTCCATGTGGAATCTGTATGTGTAGCCATACCCACTGCAATTTGAGCTATCTGGGCCTCCACAGTCATCAACAACTATGTGTAGATCACCCATGTAGAGGCACCAAATGGCACCATGTTGTGAGCACAGCCCAGTTGTTAATCTCTATAGGTGCTCCCACACACTCCTAAGGCACTACCACACAGTGTGCAGCAGAAATCTGTCAAAGAAGACGGATGTAATTCATTTCAGTGTTAGCACAAAATAAATTAAATCAGATTAAAAGCAGAGAGTATACAATATAGTGGACTGAATGATCCAGTCCTCACATTACAGCTACCCATGGGATGTTTAAAACATGGGTGGTTGTGACCACATGGAAAAGAATGAGCATTCTGGCTCCCAACTGCTCTGCAAATCAATCCAGAAACCCATGGTTTGTTGTTAGGTTAAAACTCTGGATTGTTTCTCCCTCAGCAATCCGGAATGCTGGGTTTGGACATCACAGTGTGAGTTCCTGTGTTGTTTCACAAACTGGGAGCACGCAAGTGGTCAAGAGGCAGCACTCTCACTCACCCCCGCATGGTCATAACTAACCTATGGTTTAGAAATGTTTTGCAAAGCGGGTCATTGTTCTTCAGCAGCTCACACCAAGCAAAGCTATTTCAATCAGTGCTTTTGCGTATGGATAAATCTTCTCCAAGTCAACTCAACTAATTGCCTCTTGAATGTGATTTTGTTGAGATGTAAAAGGAAATTTGCAGCACGGTAGGGCTTTGGGCAACTCTGAAGCCAACTATTCCTATATACCAATTGGTTAAGTAGTTCTCTCTTGGGAAATCTGATGTTGGTTCATTCTGATATGGAATGCTTCTGACATTTTGCAGTGCCATATTATTCCTTTAACATTTTGTAAGCTGCCCTGAGTGGTGGGTTTTTTGTTTTGTTTTTACAATGCAAGGTTGGGATATAAATATTTTTAATAAGTAAGTAAAATTGAAAGAATTCCAAAGTCACTTCTTAAGAGAACTGGGAAAACAGTGATGCCAAGTGTTTTAAAAAGGGAAATGGGTGGTAGAGTGGGTTGTTAGTTTTTGGTTTGTAGCTCCTTAGATGATGCCTCACTTAAAGCCTATTTTTATTATCAACACAAGCTAGTTAAATCAACATCTCCAGAATTAAGTGACTAGAATTAAGTGACTAGAGTTCCACTGGGGTCCCTGGAGTGATGATTTTCGGCATGCTGAATCCTCATATCTTTCTGCTTGAACACATTATTCAAGAAGCTCTAAGCTTTTGACTGGCTTTGTTTCCCCACTTTGGCTTGTGAATGCTAAAGTTGCCAGCTCTGATGCATTGGCTAGGAGAAAGGCATGTGGGTCTCATGCTGTTTCACTACAATACCTGCTAATACCCCTTGGCCCTCACTTTGTCATGTGCGGAGCAGGCCTGTCAGATTTTAAGGCCCACCTTTTCTTTATCTCAAAGTCCCACCTGTAGATTTGCCTGGATCTCTGACCCCTGCCGTTTTTCACAGTGCCTGTATTCCCTTCGTGAACCCCGCCTCCCATTTAATCACTGTCACCCAAATCCCTATAATTACGGAACTGAACACTGCGACAAAGGTTTCTTTCTGTCATTCAGGTGAGCTGTCTGTGAATGCCAGTTTGTGTCCAGCATTCCTCAGGCATCCAGATAACTTCCCAAGGCCCTCCTAAGGACTAAATAATGAACAACAGGGTGGGAAGCAGAAGGGAAGTATCTTTTCAAGACAATAGGTCCCAGCAGTCTCCCACCCTGAGCAAAAGCTCAACAGGTGACAAAGATAGGGCTGAAGCAAATAGTAGGTTGGGAAACCTTTATTAGAAGCTAATAAGCTGTAATTAGGGACTGAAAATATTCCTTGTGCTTCCTCTTAGCTGCTCCCTTCTTTGGAGCTTTTGGGAGCTTTTTTTCTTTCCTTTTTTTTAAGTGGAGTTTTTGAATAAAAGCAAAATAGGATTTTTAAAAATACTTTATTCCTATCTATAATGGAATTATGCAAAGGGGTTCCAGTGTAAGATTCTGTGTGTATGTGTTCAATTCATGTTAGTTGCAATATACAATCAATTCAGCTTATGGCTGCTCTGTTAAAATAACTATGGATACTCTAGAGCAGCCTTCCCTATCCTGATGCCCTCCAGATGTGTTAGACTACATCTCACATCTTCCCCATTGGAGTTGTGTTGGAGAACAATTCCCATTATTCCTAGTTGTAGTGCAACATATCTGGAGGGCCTCAGGTTGAGGAAGACTGTTCTGGAGTGGGCAGCTTGTGGATTGTTGCCTTATTCTTAAATACTTAATGTATGTATGTATGTATGTATGTATGCATGTATTCTAGACATTTCTGTACCGCCCTTCAATAGAAACTGCCAGTGTGTTTATCCCACAGTTTCTGCTTGCAATGTTGTCATAATATTTCGTCTGTGATGTGCTCGTGTAGCACTTGTAATAACACGATGTAGGATTCTTTGGATCAGCTGTACAGTCTGCATGGGGATATGTTATTGCTACTTTTAGAAACACTGGCTAAAATTTTGTATCGATTTGCACATTTGCTTTCCCATAATACTGTCCCTTAAATTTGTTTGCTTGCATATAGTCAAAAGTTTTAAATTGCTTAAATAATCTGGAGGAGTGAGTCGAAAACACGTACGGTGGGGCGGTGGTTTCTTTTTCGTTGGCAAATTGATACTGGAGACCCAAAAGGGCTTCCTGTGGTACTCATGAAAGTTCTGAATAATAAGAAATGCTACAGGTTCCCACAGGAAAAACAGCAACAAGTACGGGTTCCAGTATGGGGAAACTTTGAATTATAATTGCTAATAGTACTTGTGCTTTGAGAAGTTCCCAATTGTGGGCCAAACTAAACCCTGAGGTCCTGAGAACTTGCAGAGATGCTGGAATCAGCTGAACTTAGTTGTTCTTATTTGAAAGACCCTCCCCTACCAAAGGCTTTCTTTTATTAGATTCTTTTAGATTTCTCCTGCGGTTGTTTATTAAAGGCCTTTTTTGAAAATTAAAGTTATAACTATTATGAGTGTATCATGTGTTGTAATAATATGAATAGTCTTAATATTCATCTGTAGAATAATATGTTATTTATATGCACATGTTTAAAGTGAAAATCGTTTGATCAGGTATATGATTGCAGTTTACATTGAACTATCAGCCAGGTTTTACTCGCAAATCTGGTGACTACATGTACAAATTCCATCAGTTGTGCAAGTTCGCACAAACCTGAATTAAATAACCTTTTAAAATCTGGCCACATGTATTTCTACACTTTGAAGCAAGATTCATGAACAAAAATACTTGCTTTTTTTCCTAAAATGCAGTGATGATTTTCTTGATAGTAACAATTAATGCTGTGCAAGCAGTGTGGCAACCCCTTGTGCTGCAGGTAGGTCTAGGTTCGGTGATCAACTAAAGTAGCAGAGAGAACAGGTTTTGGCAGGTTTAGCAATTCAAGTCTTGGCAGGTCCAGAAGACTCTGAGTTCACCACTAAGTAAGATATTTATTTTGATTTGTAATGCTCTTTTCCATTCCAACAGACGGAGCAAGTACAGTAAGGCCAAGCAAGAAGCAGATGAGGAGAAACATTTGAATCAAGGTAAAAGGCAGTGGTGCTTGGTTTTCCGATCTGGTTCACAAAGCATGTCTTGTGTGTATGTGTTCTTGAGTTTAGGAAATCAGAAATGACATTTCCTTAGACATGACTATTTCCAAAAGTTCTTTGTTTGCAGCTTTCTTTCTCCAAAGCTGAACATTTGTGTCCCTGTTCACATGCTGCATTATGTAAACTCATCATTGGTAGCCTTTGTCAAAGAAACATGCAGCTAAAAGCTCCTTGTAAAAGCAGCATGTAATTGTGTGTGGACAACATAGTTCCTGGACAGAATAGAAAGTAAGAGTAAGACGGGATGTTCTGTGGTTTGGAACACATCATCGTATACTTTCACATACCTTTTCCATAGTATTTTAGGATTTTTTTGTCATTGTTATTCTCCCCTCTGCCCCACTGGATGATATGGAGTGGGGTCATATTTTAAGCATATTGACTGTGACACATCAAGGCATGTAACCTAACTGCAAGTGTTTCACACCTATGTACCATTCCTTCCATTTCCTCTGTAATCGTTCCTTGAGCCAAACTTTTAAAAACTTAGACTACAGTCATATACCCACCTAACCTGGGAGTAAGCCCCCTTGACCTCAACCGCAGTGGGACTTACCCTTGAGTAAACATGTATAGAATTATGCTACAAGTAGAGTTTATACAGTTGTTTGAAATTCAGCAAGAGGAACTAAAGCAGATTGAAACATACAGAAAACTGTCACATAGACACCGAAGTATTGCTTCTCAGCCAATATATATTTTTAAAAAACACTCCCAGTTTGTTGGGCTGAGCAGCTGTGTTGCTGCTCAAAAATTGCACGTGAAAATACTTGCTATGTAATTACTTACTGGGTTACCATTGCCACGTTGCTATTCACACAGTTCAATGTGTAAAAGCTTCCTCCATAGTGGAAATTGATCAACATTTTGCCATTTAAAAACATTTTTAGGGGGTGGTGGGGTGGGAGAATGTTGTGGAGAGAATTCTCATTTCTCTTATTTCCTTGGAGACAGAATTTGTAGGAATCACTCCTTCTGTCCATCTCTCTGTTGCGGCTGCTTCCATATGGGCAGAGAGACTCAAAAGGAAATTTAATCCGGGATGTGCTTACTCATTATCGTTCCTAATGTAACCTACTGAGAACTCAAGCTTAGTTTTGGAACTGAAGAACTCCCTCCTACGAGAGAGAGGGAGGGGGCAATGCTCTTTACTATAGAATCTGCCTTTAACATATTTTGGCTATCAGTGCAATTCATTCCCAGGGCAGAGTCTGATTATTTATTTGAATATATGGACAGAAAGAAAGACACATTTCTGCATAATAACGACATTCTTGAATCTTTTTGAGCACATGCTTATTTCTGCCATTCGAGCACATTCTGTGGCTATGTACCAATGTTCCTTCATTCTGACATTGCTTGCATATGTAGATCAGTCATTTCAATAAGGCATCTTTGCTTTGCAGGTGTTAGAACATATGTAGATCCCTTTACCTATGAGGATCCCAACCAAGCTGTGCGAGAATTTGCCAAAGAAATTGATGCTTCCTGTATAAAGATTGAAAAAGTCATAGGTGTTGGTAAGCTCAGTACATTATCATATTAGCAAATAATGTAATCAGAATGATGGAAGGCTTACTGGTTGTTGTTGTTTTAATTTACTGGGATTACTTAACATTTAATTATTTCTTTATGTAACAGATTTCTAGCTCACCTTTCTACCATTTAGGTCTTTACAAATATATTTGAATAGTTTACAGTCTGAGAGGGAAGGAAGCTCTCAACTCATCTATGAATGTGTTTAGTTGAATGAAACAACTCTGTTGTTGTTTTTCAAAGATATTTTTGCTGTATTTTTTTTCAAATAAATAAAAATGTAAACCAAACAAGATGAAAACATAAATCCAACAAAGGCCAGGAAGTACTGTCGTACCCAAACTTAAGACAAATCTTCTAAAATCTTAATAGAATCAATTAAAACTGATCTTCATGGAATTAAAATCATACAGTGATTTATACGTGTGAACGGCTTCATTCATTTCCTTCTCTGTAGGTGAATTTGGTGAAGTTTGCAGTGGCCGTCTCAAGGTGCCCGGAAAGAGGGAGATCTGTGTTGCTATCAAGACTCTGAAAGCTGGATACACAGACAAACAAAGAAGGGACTTCTTGAGTGAGGCCAGCATTATGGGACAGTTTGACCACCCCAACATCATCCACTTGGAAGGTGTAGTTACTAAGTGTAAGTAGGCCGTGACCCTAATGAGCAACCATGTCTTTGACCAGGACAATTTGGACGTCACTATGAAATTAAATCAATGTGGGCTTTTCTCCTCTTGCTGTAAAATGACAGATGGAATAGACCCACTGATGGCTAATAGGAGGAAATCATTGCCGGACTAGTCATTAATCTTATTGTCAGCTATAAATGGCTGTAGCGTTGCAGCCGATACCCTATCTCCAAGCATCTTAGTGCATAATTTTATACGGAAACCTAATACTACAAGTTTTAAGGGGGAAGAGTGCTATTATGGTAGGATGCTATGGTTTGGAAGACGCTTTGCAATCTTTTTATTGGTATGCCAGGTGGGAATTTTTTAAAATAATCTTTTAGGATAGAGATGACTTTTTATAGGACGGGGGAAAGCAGATGGTAATCAACGCGCCTAAACTATTTTATAAGAGTTGAAGCACAATAAACCAAAAATATTGTACTTTTGAAGAATTTAGGCACAGATGTAGACAGAGCAGGCTTTTCAAAAGAAAATAATCCTTGCCCTTCGCATGAGACTTGTTTAGTATGTGCTTTCTGATTTATGTCTTTGATGTATTTGCTTCCATTCCCAGCAACACCTGGTCAAATATATATTCTCCTCCCCTCTTCTCCCCGCTTTAAAGTCAATTGGCATTCACTGTACCAGTGAACTCAGGTCTCAGCAAGAGTGGAGTGAAACGCCACAGTCATGGTTTTCAGGCCAGAACTGAAATGCACCTGTATGCTTGTCTGCTGTAGCAAAGACCAAGTCAAAGTATGCTGTAGAGGCCTGGACTGTTTAAGGTGGACCTGCTCCAGATAAATCACTGGGTGTAGGAGTAAAACATGACCAGTATTGTTAAAAAGAAAATGCCTATTTAGATTTCAGCTTCAATTTTTTTATTTGGCTTGCAGGCCTTAGTGGATTATTTGGTTTGATGAGTCAATTAAATTTGTCATTGTAGTTTTAAATGTAATCAAGAAAGTTACCAGTTCTGGAATAGAAGGTTTATCTAGAGGATTTTTTAGTGTCCTCAATTAAGCAACATAATGTAGATCTCTCTGTCTCTGTCTCTGTCTCTCTCTCTCTGTCTCTCTCTCTCTCTCACACACACACACACACTGTATATATCCCAGGTGCAGCTATGCATTGGTGCAGCTCTCTTGATTCTGCCAGCATTAACAAACTAGTGTATTCAAAAGGTATAGCAGAAGAAGACACTTAGTTCTACCATCTTGTCTTGTCTTAGGGATTATAAATTAAACATACAAGTTTCAAAGTGTCAGTGTACTGCATGCTGCATAGGGCATGTCTACACCAGTCGATATCCCCTAGGATCATCCCGGGATCATCCCTGCGACGCACAGGGGATCCCAGGAGCAGGGAGGGATAATCCTTCCATTTTCCAGGGATATTGGCACGCCCTTTTAGCCCGATTTTTCCCGTGGTCTTGAGACGATCCTGAGGACCGCAGGTGGTGTGGGCAGCCATCCTGGCTTCTTCCCACCTCCCCGCAAGTTGTAGAGGTCATCAAGGAATACTTTTGTAAGCCTTTTTTGGCTGAATGGCGGCATAAAAATCCTTAAATAAATAAATAAATAAATCAAAGGGAAGGAGCCGGGCTCAGGGGAATCCAGGGCCATCAGGGGTAGGTGGGGAGTGGGGTCGGGGCTTTTTTTTTTTTTAAAAAAAAAAACTTTTTCGCTCAAGCGCAAGTGCGCTCCAGCTCCTGCCTTTTTTTTTTTTTTAAAGGTGGGTGCAACGTCCTGCTTCCTCCCTGGATGTCACGCACCACATGTGAAAACAGGAAGAGGATCTCGCGATCAGCATATTGCGAGCTCCTCCACCCTCCCCTCCCCTGGTGTAGACATGCCCATAGATGGCTTTCCATTGCCTGTTGTTGCTTTCAAGGGAGATACTGATATGAGTCTTGGATGCATGCAGATCTTCTCCTTTCTGCCAACCACTGCAATGTGGGCCCCCAGAGATTCTCTGAAATGGAATCCGGCCCTGAGGCTGAAAGACATTCTGCATCCCTGTGCTAGTGTAAGAATCCTTTAGCGCAACACCAGCCTATGCTGGCGTTTTTCTATTGCTGTTGTGCTAAGGGTTGGTTATGCTAGTGCTCGCTCCATGGTGTAAATGGAGCGGCAGCATTGGATAGTGCCCCTGGAGTTCTTTAGTGAACTAGCTATCTTATTTGGAAGTTACATCATTGTGTACACAAAGCTTGTCCCAATCTGTAAGGGCAAAGAATGGAGAGCATGTTTCTTTTCACATGCCTGCCCCATTCACGTATAAAATCCCAGAGAATCCCAGGTTCAATCCCCATCATCTCCAGTTAGAAGAATCTTTGTGGATGAAAGGTGGTTTATCAATTTTATAAATAAATAAATCTAAGGTTGCAGACCAGTAAAGGGACCTTTGCTTGAGGTTCTAGAGTAGTGCTATCAGAGTACTCAGTACTGAGCTAGTTGGATCAAGGACTTGATTCAGTATCAAGAGTGTAAATATTAAGCTTAACACTCCTTTCTAAAAAATAAGTGGACAGATTTTGAAAGTATGTGGGTACCAGTTTTCACTGAAATTCTGCATTTATCTATACCAATTATGTTTTTAAAACCATCTACTTCATCAAATCCAAATGTGCTTAAAAGCATACAGTGACACATTGATTACATTTCAATCACAAGTTTTCAGCAGTTGAAGAAAGCCCTTGAATATCTTTGTACCAAGCTGCTATTGTTTTTGGCATACAGGATCTCCCCAAATTCCACAGAACCTTAAATTAAGAGGTAAACAATTTTAGCAGTTCTTTTACAGGCATAGTCTTTTCAAAAAGATGTTTCTGTTTAGGCCACTGCAGTATGTTTGCTACTGGCAGTGATTTTCATACCACCTTAGTAAAGCACAGAATCAACAAGGGAATCTTTGTATTGAAATCCCACAGAGACTTTTAACCCCCCAAGCTGTTGCAGCTGTAACAGTTATAAATGACTAGATAGCATTTGCATAATGTACTTGTCACTGCATTAAAATGATTTAAAATTCCCAACAGAAGGTGGGAGGCCAATTCAAGTGAGTTTGGTTGCCAGGCTCCCTGGAGTTCATGCTTTGCTACAAACCAACATAGGCACCTCCAAGCCATCACCATTTGGTAAACAGGGTTACTTAAGCAGACATTCATCTCAATTTTTCCTGTAAGTTTACCAAGTGTTGGTGATAAATGGGTTCATTTAAGACTCTTGAAATTACAAAACAAGACTCCCGATAGATTGCTGAGGCCAATTTGGGGGCTGGGTGACAGAGATTGGAAGGTGGTGGGTGAGGTTCAGGATACCATACATATTAGTGATGAGTTTTTAATAATTGACTTCGTGATGACAAGCGGCTCCAGAATGGGGTAGGTTTTACAGGTGTATTATATATTATTGTGTGGTTACTTTTACAGTCACAGAATGGCAGTACCTACATCAGACTGATATAACATTGAGCCCAATGCATCATACTTTCAATAAGAATGTTATCTACTGCTTGTCAATGGGGTGGTGGAATCAAAATCCATCAAGCATTGGATCCCTTTAGATCATTCAATTCCACACAGATTCCACCACACGTTGACTCCAGAAAACACAGTCCAATAGGATAAGACAGTGCTTTGACTCCATCCTGTGTCTTTGACTGCATCCAGTGTCTCTAGACCTTTTTCTCTCACACCAACACTACTCTTGCTTAGGTATAATGACTAATGGAGTTATGCATTAATATATTCAAATGAAGAGTGCCTCTTATTTCTTTAAGTTGACAAAGTACCTTTTGATTGCAGAAGGTTAATTAAAACCCATTTAGATCTATTTGTTCTGTCAAGTGACTCTAGTCACAGTTGCAAAGAGTAAATGACATGGAGAGATATGCAGATTGGATCTGAGTGGGTTCCATTCTCACTGATGAATATTGGGAGGGGTGAATGTTCAGACATCAAGAGGATGATTTTCTTCAGCCTTTGCCTTTAAGTATTTGAATTCCTGGCCTGAATTTCTAAGCTTATATTGATGCAGCTGTCCTAGATTTGTGTGTACACAGTGAAGGGTGGGG
Organism: Elgaria multicarinata webbii; assembly: GCF_023053635.1. NCBI lineage: Eukaryota > Metazoa > Chordata > Lepidosauria > Squamata > Anguidae > Elgaria > Elgaria multicarinata. The sequence continues at coordinate 41,805,778 of NC_086178.1, forward strand.
GAGAAATCTTTGTTCGTGCAAATAAGATAGTTAGGGCTACAGATGCTTGATTTCCAATTCATACAGAGACTGGTTTGCATGAACAAATGTGGAATAAGATCAGGGAGCTGAATGTTTTGGCACTGGTGGAGTGGCAAGGGAATCATGAACATATATGTTTCCAGAGAGGTTGGCCTTAGGCCAGCTGTCCCTAACTAAAAATAAAAATGGAAAGGTGAAAAATTTACAGGCTCTTAATGTTCCTTAGCATATTGTTTTCTAATAAAAAAAGGTTATTTCTAAAATTGGAGCTCCTAGTAGAATTACAAGTGGAGGCAACTTGCTGAGTGAAAAATGTGCAAATGTAGAAACAATTCTAGGAGGGTTTCAGTGTGAAAATATTTCATAGGCACCCAATTTTCCTTGCTTAAGGTTTAAGCAGATCCCACTGGGGGATATATCTTTTTTTCATTTGGTTGAAAAATTATTTCACTTAAGTTGGATCTCTCACTCTCATCAGTGTAGGAGCAAATTATATTTCCCTAAATAGCATTGCCTATCTGCCACAATATTTGTTGAAAGACTCCACCACCTGATCTATCCATGGCATATTAAAACAAATCTAGATCAGGAGAAATCTGGAAAAGTTAGTTACTCTCTCCAGTATGTTCTTGGGCCTAGTTATTAAGTCATATCCATCTTTAAAAACCATGGATCTTCTGCAATCGTTTGGCACACTTACACATTAGAACTTCAAAGAAGGAAAGTTACATAGATAACTTTGCAAGATTATTTAAGAACCATGTGATATGAGCACAAGGATAGTGAGCATTAATAAATAATACTAATGGATAACATTTAATAATAATGAATTCAATGTATAATGACTATAATATCATCAGCTGTAAGCAATTTTCAGCTGGCCATTTTTAATAAATGTGGCCATCCGTGCAACTGCAATATAGTTCATTGACTAATTTGACTATGCCTCGTTCAGTATGAAGCAAATGGATAAAGCATGTTTTTACATGGCACAAATTAAGTAAATAGAAGGGAAATTATTGTTTATGCCACACCTGAATCTCCACTTACAACTGACAGTCTGCATCCCTCAAACCATAACTTTGGATTTCTCTCAGCCAAATGCCTACGGACATACAAATTCTCTAGCAAATGATGCAATTATCTTTACATTACTCCAAGTGCAAATAGGCCTATTTGGGTCTATTAAGGCATCACCATTTCTCTTTAGTGAGCAATTATGGATTCTTATATTCTCTGGAGACTCTGGTGTGCGCTGTTGTTAAAGACCTTGTCAATGAGTCAGCTGAAGTGTTAATCTTCTGGCTGGAGCTCTTGAACACTTCAGGTCTGTATGATTTCTTTTCTGGTTTACTTTCACTGAGGAAGAACCCTAAGTACTTTTGGAATTAAATTAGATGGTTGAAAACTTCCTCTTCCCCTAATTGTCTATGTTTATGAATTGTGTTTTCTTTCTCCAATTCCTAGGCAAACCAGTGATGATCATAACTGAGTACATGGAGAATGGTTCTTTAGATGCCTTTCTCAGGGTAGGTACCTGCAGTATAATAAACCCAAAGAGGAAAAATGTATGATACCTTTATTTTTCCTTAGCGGTTTGAAGATGCGACAGAATTATGCTTCAGAGATGCTTACTAGTGTGGTTTTTTTCCCTGCTACAGCTGCTGGGAGGGGTAGGAAAGCAATGTAGAGGTGAAACATAAAATAGTAAGCTCTAAATAATCCCTGTTTAATTGAAAAAAGGTTTGATTAAAGTGCTCATTAAAAGTCTCACATTACTGTAGGTTAATTAAAACTGGAACATTCAACACATCTGAAGAAGTCACTGGACGGTGCTTTGCTGGTGAATTGTAGGGTTAAGTGGCAAGGAGGGAAATTATGTAGGGGTACATTTTTTAAAAAAAGATATGAATGTGGTTCTCAAACCATGGGACAGCCTCCCATGGAGGAGCAAGCTAGGTAGCAAAGTCCCAGGGAGAGATAGGGTCCTGGAGGAGGTGTTGCCTTCCTCCCCTACCACGCATGGGTATTTTCAATGCTCAGTGTACTCTCAAATATCCGTGTTGGATTTGCAGGGGTGACTCCACCCTTAACTGCCTAACTCCCAGGGCATGTCTACACCAGGGGAGGGAAGGTGGGAGGATCTCACAATATGCTGATCGTGAGATCCTCCCCTTTGTCCACATGTGGTGCATGACATCCAGGGAGGAAGGAGGACGTCACACCCGCCATTTTCTTTTGTTCTTTTTTTTTTTTACTGAAGATGGGCACACATGCGCTCCAATGAAAAGATCAGTAAAAAAAACCACCAACCCGCTCCTCCCCCACCCCTGATGGGCACGGAGCACCTGAAGAGCTCCGTGCCCGGTTCCTGGCTCCTCACATTTACTCGTGAGGAGCCAGGATAAAACCAGGATGGCCGCCCACACCTCCCGTGGTCTCAGGATGATCCCAAGACTGCAGGAAAATCAGGCTAAACCCAGGCCGGATATCCCAGGGAAATGGAGGGATCTTCCCTCCCTGCCCCCGGGATCCCCTGTGCGTCATGTGGATGCACAGAGAAGATCCCGGGACAATCCCCCGGATATTGCCCCGTCTAGATATGCCCCCAGTGTGATTTGACAAGAAGGGAGAATAGAAAGAGCTATTGCATCGTTTTTACATTTCCTTCTCAATAATAATAATAATTTATTTCTTTATTGCCCGCCTCTCCCTCTGATGTATGCCAACCTTTCCTAACCTGTTGATCTCCAGATGTTTTGGACCAACTCCCCAGGATTCCTGCATACTGCCTCTAATACTGGATATAATATATGCTCTAGATGAGTAGTTGTGTACTATATCGATAAATTTGAGGAGCACTGACTTAAGTGGGGTATGCTTGTCGACATTTTGTAGTGCAAATTATTTTATTTATTTATTGCAGAAGAACGACGGCAGGTTTACCATCATCCAGTTGGTAGGAATGCTCCGAGGCATTGGCTCTGGAATGAAGTATTTGTCCGACATGAGCTATGTGCATCGGGATCTCGCAGCTCGAAACATATTAGTCAACAGCAACTTGGTCTGTAAAGTCTCTGATTTCGGCATGTCTCGTGTTCTGGAAGATGACCCCGAAGCAGCCTATACTACTAGGGTAAGACAAAAAAACATTCCAAAGCAGCCCTCTAGATGTGTTAGGCTGCAACCCCTATCATTCCCAACTCCCATCATTCCCGACTGAGAATGATGGGAGTTGTAGTCAACTTAGGGAAGATCCTAGAATCTCAGTCATTAGTTTCCTACAAAAGGAAAAGGATTCCTCTTCCCCATTATTTCATATACCACTGAGAGATACTATTATAATCAGCGGTATAGAAATGTAACAGATAAATAATAAATAAAACACATACAAAACCATCTGTAATCATAACAACCATGGAGTTGCAGAAACTTCATGTACTTGAAATCCCCATCCTGTAACTCCGCCGTTCATGTCCTTTGCTTCTAATATTACAATTTACCATTTCTTTTGAATGTCTGGACCATTCAGAAACATGAGGATGTTGGAGTCACCATTTATTCTGAATGCAAGCTTCTTGCATCTTTGACTTCTGGGACTAATAGCCGTCTATTGTGGCACAGATTTGGCTTTTGGGAATAAGATGCTAAGTCTACATTCAGAATTGCCATATACATGTTCATGAGATTTTCTCCATGTTTTCCCCAGCATTTATTTATTTATTAAATTTATATACCGCCCCATAGCCGAAGCTCTCTGGACGGTTTACAAAAGTTAAAAACAGTGAACATTAAAAAGTTTAAAACCATCAAAATTTAAAACCATCAAAAATATAAAAAAAAACAGTATAAAACAACAGTATCCATTTAAACAACAGCAGTTCTGGGGGCCATTAAAAAAAACTTGTTAAATGCTGTTAAATGCCTGGGAGAAGAGAAAAGTCTTGACCTGGTGCCGAAAAGATAACAATGTTGGCACCAGGCGAGCCTCATTGGGGAGATCATTCCATAATTGGGGGGCCACCACTGAAAAGGCCCTCTCCCTTGTTGCCATCCTCTGAGCTTCCCTCGGAATGGACACTTGGAGAAGGACCTTAGATGTTGAGTGCAGTGTATGGGTAGGTTCATGTTGGGAGAGGCGTTCCGTCAGGTATTGTGATCCCAAGCCATGTAGGGCTTTATAGGTTAAAACCAGCACCTTGAATTGGTCTCGGAAATGTATAGGCAGCCAATGCAAGTGGGCCAGAGTCTTTGTTATGTGTTCGAACCGTCTGGTTCCAGTTATCAATCTGACCACTGCATTTTGCACAAGCTGCAGCTTCCGAGCTGTCTTCAAAGGCTGCCCCATGTAGAGGGCATTGCAGTAATCTAATTTGGAGGTTACCAGAGCATGGATGACCAGTGTAGTTTTCTGATTTGTTTAAATAATACATTTTAAGCTACTCTTAGGAGGAGGGTAAACGTTTATTTGTCCATTTGTTTGTGGAAAACAACAACATGGGGGAAAGCTGGAAGTACTTGTCAATCTCATATGCAATATTGCATCCCATATACAGGAAATACCCCACCCCTCTAGTTTCAGTAGTGACAGGATTTCAGCCATTGTTTTTAGGTGCTTTCTGGTTCTGCCAAGGTTTAAGTATGCCAATACTGAAAAACATGTGGGAAGGGCTGGGGCATGTATGCAAAAGGCCCCATGAATGCGATGCTTGGCATTCTCAGTTATGTCTGGTAAACGGACCTCTGTTTGAAACCTTGGAGAGGTGCAGTGATTCATTGTAGACAATAGGGCTCTTCAGACAACATGCTAAGCCATAGTTAGGCCTCTAATCTTTTTGCAGCAAATGGTTAGTGAGCATGCTTAAACCATGGTTATGTAGCCACCACAGTTAGGAATGGTTCACACGACACACTAAGCCATAATATTTACCTCAAAATGCTTAACCACTGTGGCTTAGCGTGTCATCTGAACATACGAAGCTGGTTGGACTAATAGTCTGACTCTGTATAAGGCAGTTTCCTATGTTCCTATATTGAACTGAGTGCATTTAATTTTTCTTTGTGGCATTATAACTGCTTTAGGAAGCCCCTTGGTGAATGCAGAGCTGGTGTTTGTGTGTCTCTGTGTGTGTGTCTAAGATTACCAATAACATCTACTGTGTGTCACTCTTCATTATTACTAAGGACAAATATATTACTATCTATTGAAAAAAGCAGGAGGAAAGGAGGTTATAGCATGTTTATCAACACTTAAGTGTATATAGGGCCTGTTCAAGCAACACGCTTAGCAAATGGTTAGTGAGCGTGTTTAAACCATGGTTATATAGCCACCATGGTTAGGAATGGTTCACAGGACACACTAAGTCATGGTTCACATAACATGCTAAGCCATAATGTATAGCTAAAAGTGTTTAACCACTGTGGCTTAGCTTGTCTTCTGAACAGGGTCCCAGAATCCCATTGACATTAGTAGTATGTTTATACATGTGAGTGTATTTAGGGCTGGTGCCTAAAGAGGTAGAACGATAGGATTTTATAGGCATAATTTTACTGACTTTGCTAGATGGGTTTTAGTCATCTTCATGTAAAGTCTAATGAGGCAAATGCTGTAGCTTGTAAAGCAATATTCTGATGATCACAAACACCCTTGAAGTTTATACGCATCAGGATAAAAGGAGGTACAAGGTTTATAATGTAGATTTGTAAATTTTGTTAGATGTTTTGCTTTTAAATGCCTGCAATTCTCCATCTGTTCCCGCAAGTACAGAGATTGTTAGGAAAACCCAGTTTGTGCTGTTTAATTCTTCCATTTTCCCTGTAATGAACAGGCAGTTCATTAAAGAGGGTGGGGGAGGGAGTCAATTTTCCTCGTAAGTATTTAATGCTGTCCAGCCCTGCAATTTCCCACTAACAAGGCCAGTGAGGTTTTGAGCCAAGACCGATTTCTAGAGAGCTGTGTTCAAACAGAAGGGCAGGAGGTGCACTATTGAAAAGCCTTCCTTTCAATTGGGTGAGTGCAAATATAGTAAAGTGTTTTCCCTTCCAAGAGAACGGCAACAAATATCTATAATTTGCATCACAGTGCATTGTCTTCTTTTGGTATCACTATTCAGGACCATTTGGATGAGGGCTGCCACTGGGTAAGCAAAAGGATGTTCAAATTATGATAGTACTTTAAAAAATCCCACAGATATGATGACAAACCAGTCAACCATATGGGCTGTGTGGGTAAAATGTCCTTTTATTCATTGTCATAGTAAAGGAAAGAAACTGTACCTTGGCTGTCATCCAGAGGCACCAAATACCATGAGTGCAAGAAATCTCCGTGTATGCTCATGTCTTTCTCAATATTTTCTAGCAGCTCCCAGTAGCAAGCTTTTTTTAAAAAAAACCACCAGTATCTGTTTGATGGTTCAGTGCATACATGCAGATGTGTTACAAACATAAGAACATATTAGCATAAGAGCCTTGCTGGATCAAAATAAAGGTCTGTCTAGTCCAGGGGTGGGCAATTCCTAGAAGTCAGTGGAAGATTCACCCAGCAGCTACACCAGCCCACATTCCTGCCCCCCCCCCCAGCTGCCATGCACCCCAAGAGCATACATCTTGTTTTAAAAGAAAATTGCATGGTCTGGGGGTAGTGGGGCCCACAAAAGCAACCAGGAGGGCTTTCTCTGTTGTGGCACCCAGCTTGTGGAATACCCTCCCCTTAGAGGCCCGACTGGCACCAGCACTGGTTTCATTTTGGCACCAAGTTAAAACATGCCCTTTTTTTTTCAAAGCCTCCAAGGGCTAAATTCTCCATGGTTATACATACTTTTAATTGTTTTATTGCTTTAAAAATAATTCCCCCAATTTTAATTTGTTAATGATTTAATACATTTTTTAGCTGTGTAAATTATTTATGTTTATATTGTTCTGATTTTATCTGTGATAATAGGGCAGGATGCAAATGTTTGAATAAATAAATGATAAATGTGGGTTGTGTGTTCCTGTTTTCAACAGTGGCCAGATAGATGCTCCCAGGAAGGCAATAAGTAGGCATGTTGCAAGAAACAAACTAGAGTAGAGCTGTTTGTAAAAGTTAACAACCCTGCTTGCTTTTTGTGAGCAGAATTGGAGCAATAAGCCCAGCCCACCTTGAATAGGCTGTTTCCTGGTTCTGCTCACAGCATTCTAGTGATGAGAGAGAAGGTCAGTGGTAGAACAGTCTCTTCTGTGCCAGCACAAGCATCTACAGGGAGCTTCCTTTCCCCACTGTCGTAGGATGAATGGCTCCGTTAATTCCTATAGGGTAGACAAAATGAGCTTCAGGGGCGAAAGCCAGCCCCTGTGGATATCTTGTGGGGGTGGCTTTAAACGTTCTCTGCCACCCACCCTAGAACTAATGGAAACACTTGTTTCTATGGGGATAGGGAAAACAGGCTTTCTGGGGTCAAAATGTGAGGATAGGGTCCAACAGCCACCCCTCACAGGGTAGCTCTCAGTAACCATACTCTCACTTTGACACCACAGCAGCGTGAACATACTGACACAGAAGGGATGGCAGCAGCACAGTCTACTGAAGCTGGTCAGCCAGCAGGAAAAAAGCCATCCTAGCTGGGCAGCAAAAACAAAATTAATCCCTTTCAAGTAAAATATCAAAAATTGAAATCCTCCCCCCTTAACTTGAGTAGTTTCCATGTTCGAGGCTGCTGTTCGAAGGTCCCTTTTTCTTTTGATGGGGTGAGACAAGCAGCCTTCTACTGAGCCATCCCCACCTACAAGCAGGGGAATTAAGGCAGGCATTCTTAACCTTGCGCCCTCCGGACATGTTCAGCTTACAACTCCCATCATCCCCAGCCAGCTTGGTCAGTGACTAAATTAAAGCAAAATAAGCCCGTGTATACTGTTCTTGAAACTAGGGCCGTGTCTACACCAGCCGTTTATTCCAGGATAATGTCAAAGTTGTTCCTAAACTTTGGGCCACACGACGCACAGCTGATCCCACGGTGATCTTGGGTCGACCCCTCAGTTATTCAGGAATATCACTTACTGCTTTTGTCATGTTTTTTTCAGTTCTCTTGCTACAATCCCAAAGTCCGCAGCTGGTGTGCCCCCTCCCCCCTTTGCTAAGCTGTTGCTGTTGGCCGCGAGCACCCAGCTCAACAAACAGACAACCTGCTGTGAGGGGCATGTGCATGCGCATTGGCATGTTTCATCACCGAGTGATTTTTAAAAAAACAAATACATCTCTGCGCAACAGTGCACTTTTCAACACAGTACCTATTCCCCTTGTATTGCTGTGTGTCTGAGCTGTGCGTATCTCTCAGGAGGGTTTTTTTTAACCCCCCCTTGTCCCACCCACTTCTGCCAATACTCATTGGGAGCTGCCGTCATGGAGCACACACTCTCCTGCAAAGGCTCTCCTTTACTTGCGGGAAACATTGGTGGCGTGAGCCCCATGAGCACTGATTGCAGAAGCTGGGAACCATCGCAATTATCCCTCCTCTGTTGTGAAAGGGCTGTAAGTGTAGATTAGCCCCTAGTAATTCTTGGTAGCCATCACTGCCAGTAGTTATTGATAGACTTATCCTACACAGATATGTACACTTGACATCACTTGACAATAACTTTGAACTTTTTGCCTTTCGCTGACTTCAGATATCTTCCTGTAACTCTTCAACAGTGTGCTTGGAATTTCATCATCTAAATTATTTGGTGCCATCTGCCAAGGTTGGCTATCTTACCACTAATCCCTTATCATTTATTAATTAAATAGCATCAGACCTGAGACAGATCCTTAGGGACCCACTGCTTACTGCTCACCCGTTTACACCTACCCTCTGTTTTCAGTTAATTAGTTACTGATTCATAAGGAGACTCATCCTGCTACGTTTACCCAGGACCTTTTTTGTAAGAGATTTTCTCATAAGCTTCTGGAAAGTCCAACAGATAAATTTTTTATTAGATTACTCCTGTCTACATATTTGTTGACACTCAGATAATTCTAAAAAGATGGGGAGGCAGTGCATCTCTTTGCAGAAACAATCAGTTCTTCCAAGAAAGCATTGCTCTTTTAGATATTTAATAACGCTAGTTTTAATTATACTTTCCAGCAATTTACCAGGACAGAAGCTAAGTAAATGTTCTTGTAATTTCCTGGATCCTCACTGGGTCCCCTTTTTTTAAAAAAAATAAAAACATGTTTTATTGGCTGCTTTCCAATTGGTGTTAAAGCACATACAGGAAATGCCATTGCATTCTGCTTCTCACAGCATTTTAACTTACACTTAATCCTTGAGTTTGTGACAAAATTAGATGGGGACTTCAGCTAATTTTTCTTTGTCAATGTGTATGTGTTCTTTGATAAATGCAGACTCTGCTCAACTGGCCTGGACCGTTATCCCATCTTTTTCAGTTTTGAATATAAGAGATCCATAGATCCAGAGTTTATTATTAATTAATTAAATACATACAGATAAATATATAAGTATACATTAGTTCCATATTGTTAAAGGTGTTCATATGGCATCATGAAATCACAAACAAGTTAGTCAACATAAACTGAGGTTGGTTTTAGTGATAGTGGCATTTATGGAGACTGATACAAACTTCTCAAACCTTCATAGGAGAACCAAATTGAAGCTAAAGAAGAAATATAAAAGGAGGAAGAAGAAAAACGAGTAGATGAAATACTTAGCCAGGTCATTAGCATAAACAATAGAGAAATCTATGGGACTTTTTTTTATCTCAGGGATGCTAAATCAGATAATGAGGACGGTATTACTTTTAAGCCATTACTAAATTACTAACTATCTGATTAGGTGTTATGGAGTCATGCTTCCTGTCTGCAGCTTCCAAATGTTTTACTTACCATCAGGATAGTATAGTTCATAAAGCACTTGAAGATGTATGACTCTAGGCAGCTTGTTGAGCAGTTAAGGAGAGAGCACAGAGTTCTTTGCTAAGTGTGGGCCTCAACTGAGTGCATATATTTTGAAGAGCTGGACAAACAAGCCTAGCAAGAAGCAGCTGTCAAGCAAAACTCTGGCATTAATAGCAAATATCTAAACGTTAAGTATGCAGTAATAATCCTGTGATCCATTCTTTATGAACTCTTAGCTCCATTAGTATAGCCTTTAGGAGAGGGATGGTTATGAACTGGGGACCGGGGTGGGGTGGGGGGAGCACATAAGAATTTCCTGATTTGCATCCCTGTGGATAAAGGTAACAAATGGGTGACAATCCCTTCCTCATCCATAGCAACTGCCTGTATGTAGTCTTCACTAGAAAAAGACAAAACTATGCCTGAATTCTGCATTTAAGAGGAGAATTCTGCAATCTGTAGAAATTATGCAAACTAAGCAATTCTGCATATTCTCACTTACTTTGCATAACGTATTCTGTTTCTCCTTGTCATGGGGAGAGGCAATGTAGGATATTAGTGGAGAACGTGCGGTTCTCTAGATATTGGGCTGCAGCCATTAGCCACTTTGGCTGGGATTGAGGAGAGTTGCAATCCAAACACATCTTAAGGGCCATAAATTCCCTGCCCCTGAGTAGACAATGAAGCCCCACCCCAACCAGCAAAAATTCTGCTCTTTCCTACTGCCCTACAGACTTTCAAAACCATCTATAAACCTTTTGTTTTGTTTTGTTTTGTTTTTAAAAATAGAAGCAGATTCGTTGTGATCTGAAATCTATGTCCACTCCCAAATTCCTTTTATCTACAGACTAAAGAGAATAGTGGCCTTTTTGGCATTTTTTCATGAACATCTCCTCATTACTTTAGATAAATGATGATGTGTAACACGGTCACAAACGTAAAGTGCTTGCTGTTATATAAATGCCTTTGTTGATTTATTTGCAGGGTGGAAAGATTCCCATCAGGTGGACTGCACCAGAAGCAATTGCCTATCGTAAATTTACATCAGCTAGTGATGTCTGGAGTTATGGAATTGTAATGTGGGAAGTGATGTCATATGGAGAGAGGCCTTATTGGGATATGTCCAACCAAGATGTAAGTGTCCTTTGCCTTCATCTGAATACAACTGTTTGTTTGTTTATTGCATTTTAAGCTACCCAAGAACCAAAGTTCTCTGACTGGCATATAAAAAACATAACAATGAATAAAAACAGCACATATTAAAACAAAGCTAGAATCAACAGCAGAGTAAAAACACTACAGCACATAAAACCAAGGTAAAACCAGCAACAAAACAAAAGAGTGCTAAGATCTTAAAAGCACTCCAAACAGTTCTTAAACTGCCAGGGAGAATAAAAAGGTCTCCATATGGCACTGAAAAGACTATAATGTAGGCACCAGGTATGCCTCTCTGAGTAGGGCATTCCACAAACACTGTGCCACCACTGAAAATACCCTGATTGAATTTGTATGACATGACAACACATAGTGGGTGGCGAGGTACCCACAGGGCAGCTTGTGCATGGACAACAAGCCACCCTAACAACCCATGTCTTGTTGCAGGGGTTGTTGAACCCACCATGGTGTGGTGTGTCATCCGAACTGCCAACCCTTCGTGGGTTTCAGGCATCAACTCGATGGCCTTGTAGGTCCCTTCCAACTCTGCTATTCTATGATTCTATAAGTGAGCGGCTCAGCAAGAATCGCAGAAATCCCTGCCGCTCTTGCTGAACAATCTCGCCCATGAACAACTGACAGCCCCTCCAACTGTGCTCAACCAGCACTTTGGAGGAGTGTTACTCATTCACTAACCTCATTTTTTATCCCCTGCCCCACCACACATATTTGAGCAAATTAAGGCTGGAAAATATTTATTGTATTTTTTCTTGACCCCAGTAATGTGTACAAATGTCACCATGTTTTAAAAAAATATTATTATTTTATTGTTTTTAGGAGTTGCACAGTTGAGCGACTCCATCTGCCAAAAATATGTAGGTTTGCCTCGTCTGGCACCTTGTATGTTTCAGCCATCAAACATACAAGGTAACTGACTAGAGGAGATTATATATGGGCTGATTTTACAAGCTTTGACAGTTGACGGGTAGGGAAAAGTGGTACACCTCATGCCCTTAGCAGGGTGATTCCAAGCTGTTAAGTGTTACCCCGATCCTTGGGGATGCCCTGCTTCACTTGCCCTAGCCTCCCAGCATGTCATTTTCACAGGGACCTACAAGCCACTCCCCTTTTTGCGCCCTTTAGCCTTAGCCGCAGCTATGTTTGACACATGTCCAAAGAGTTGTTGCCGTGTTTAGTGTGCAGGGGCCCAAAATGGGGGTCGCATGTAGATGTCTGTGAAAAAGAGTCTTGATGAAAAAGAGAGACACTCTTTCATGGAGATTTACACATAAGCTGTTTTTGGTGACCCTAAATGATTGGGAATAAGGCCATTGTCTTATCTCCATGGCCATGCTTTCTTTCATTCACATTGCAATGTTACGGGTTTCTTTTCTCTCCATGCTAATATGTGTTGGAGTGTTGTGAATTGGTGTGTGTGTGTGTGTGTGTGTGTGTGTGTGTGTGTGTGTACATGTACCAGGTGCTGTAGCCAAAATGAGGTCACCAACGTAAAAGAGGAAGGTGTCAGCATCTGCAAAATATTAAGGCTTGCAGAAGTAAAAATAAATAAAATAAAAATCCAGTGCTGAGTGTTTGTTGGGAAGGGGACAAAAATGATGGGGACGGGAAATTGAATGGAGTATCCTGGTAGAAGGCACGACTGGTTGGAACAATGGCTAGAACAGTCTACACTCAAACATCTTGTTGTAGATCCTGTGTTGTGTGCACGCGCACGCTTATGTATCTATATCTCTATGGATAGACACACCCATGTATGGATTTGTCTACATCTTTTGCATTGTGTCATATGAAGGGATTGGAACAAGTTGCAGCTCATCCAAAAGGAATCTCAGAAAAGGGAACATTTATCCATTTCAGGCATTCTAGTGTGGAAAGCAATTCATTAATATTGATTCTGTATCACAGTTTCTCAACTGGCTTTTACGTTAATATTTTAAACCCTATTATGGGTTTAAATGCATGTTTTGGAACTGATAATTTTAAATCTAAGACTATACAAAGAATTTTATTTGGAACATTTATTATTATTATTATTATTATTATTATTATTATTATTATTGTGTGAAAGGTTTGAGGCAATAATATAGGTAGCGGATATGTCCTTGGGGGACATTAAAAATGGCTTTAGTAAATGACCCCATGTAAATTATACAACTCCTGTTAACTGTACCATCTGGACTACTCCAGTGTATTCCAAGAGGGAGTTAATAAAAGTCCTGCTTTTGTAGAATAGTATTGAAGAAGAAGAGGAATCTAATACAGCAGAATGTTCTAAAAAGAAGACAGTCTGGCAAAAAAGAGATATCACCTTTACCAGGATGATTTATAAGTAGATTAGCATTTCTTCCTTCCATAATCTTGAGATATGAAACATACAGCACTTTAGTCAGAGGTACAAAGTTGAATAACATCTGAGAATTAGCCCACCTTCTTATGTTGAATAGAAAAGTTCCCAACATTGTTTACATGTGGATGGCACTGAAGCTGAAAAGTGATTTCATTTTAATTTCCTTTAGATGCAGGATATATTTGGGGAGGGGCTCATAGCTCAGTGGCAGAGTGCATGGTTTGGATGCATAAAGGACCTGGGCTCAATTGATGGCATCTTCCATTAAAGGATCTCAAATAGCAGAGCTGGGAATGACAGAGTAGGACGCTTGCAGAGTAGACAGTATTGGGCAAGACAGACCAGTGCTTTAGCTCAGTGTAAACAAAAAGTCACCGGTAGTTAGCATGAAAACAAACCTTCGGAACCACGCCAGAAACGCACAATGAGCTTTTATGAATGGCGAAACGGAACTCCAAGCAACGTAGAAGTAGGTTTGCTCATGCTCTTTTATGCCCTCTTGCTCACAAGAAGAATGGCCAGATTAATTGGACCAATGATGTAGCTATGACACCTTTTGCCAGTGGAGATAAACGAGATGTTATGCAGCTCACGTCACACAGATTGTCACATAGATAAAGAAAGACTTCACAGTGGCTGCAAGGAGGAGGAATATACATCTTTCTCCTTGCAAATTAGAATATAAATAAGGCTTGGAAAGTTATTAATTTTGTGGTTGTGAATAGGGCAGGGTTGGTAGCCTTGGAGACGACACTCTTGTCTGCTTGCCTTAATGCCTAGTGGCGATGGAAGTATGAATCCACATTACTAGCCATTATGCTTTAGCCACTCTTCTTGTGAAACCAGTTGTATAGTTGTGTGAATCAATGTGTGTGGCCAATTAATCTTTCTACTCTATGTAAAGACTACCAACAAGAGTGCCCATTAGTGCCAACTGTGACGGGGTGAAGGGTTGTGAACTGGGCATACCCGTCTGTCACAAACTGGATCTTGATTATGCATGAGCTCATTCTACGTAGGTTTGCCAAATAGGCAGCATGTGATAATGAGCCATATGTATGGAAGAGTTTATGGTGTCTTTTATCCAGACAGGTTTTGGATCATGTTGGATACTGTTTATAATTATACACTTTTAAGTGACACGGTAGGCCAGTTTGCAGCTGGCCTTTATGGGTACAGAACAGCCCAAGGCAATTTCCCCTCTCATGTTGCATGACGGACAGACAGATTTGGGGAAGAGAAAACAGGACCAGGTGTTGCTAGCAGTAGAGCTGAGCTGAGCCATTACACAGAAATAAGAAACACAGTCTGGTCCTTGGGATTCAGATGAGATACATTGACAACTTCAGGAGATCTCATTTTGGTTTCACTTCCATCCAAAATGATTAACCATCAGTGGAACAACCAAGATCTTAATGAGTGATGCACTGTTGCAAATATCCAAAATCTAATCCACAGACTGGTATATATTGCCCTTAAAACACATTTACTCCATGATTTTATTTATTTATTTTGTAGGGTATTCACTATGCGCTTTTAAAAGACATGAGATTTAGAAACCAAACCTAAGAGAAATTTTCTGCATTTTTTTCTCTGTTCCCAAGTTTAAAACATGCATTTTTGCATATATTGACTATCTGTAATACATTAAAAATATCTCCACCTTCCATTATTTTAATAATGCAAAATTATGGTATGCTGGAAAAGGAAACAATAAGCTTTGTTTAAACAGTAGCTGAAACATGTATACTACTTTTTTTTTTATTCTTTTATTTAAATGTGCCATTGTTTCGATGTCCAGGCTTATATCCTGTTTTATGAGCATGCAATTGATTATGTGATTCAGGTCGTTTAAAATATTATTGTGGCATTTTTGGTTAGGTTATTAAAGCCATTGAAGAAGGGTACCGGCTGCCGCCCCCGATGGACTGTCCGATCGCTCTCCATCAGTTGATGCTGGACTGCTGGCAGAAGGAACGTAGTGACAGGCCTAAATTTGGACAGATTGTCAACATGCTAGACAAACTCATCCGCAACCCCAACAGCTTGAAGAGGACAGGCTCTGAAAACTCCAGGTCAGCTGTGTTTCCTTAATGGAGATGGATGAGGGAATATATTGGTGGTGACAGGCAGCTGTAACTCACCTCAGCTTCTGTGCCGAAGCTGAAGTCTACTTCATAGCTCTTGCCAGACTATTTAAGCTTCCCCTGAAAATAACATTTTTTAAAAAAATGCAGCAGAAAACAAGATATTTGGGTTATGCTGGCATTGCATTGGCCCAGTTTGTGAAGTCAAGATCCCTGTAGGATTCTGAGAATAATACCTCAGTAAGCACAGCAGTTCTCTTGCCCAGCAAAGTCTGAACATTTTTATAACGTGAAGTTTAGGTCACTCCGAAAATGTCCTGAAGATAGGCTTGTTCTTTAATTAGAGAGGGAATGGGAAACAAATGTAGGGACTCTTGGGCTGGGATCCTATATCCATTTGACTGGGAGTAAGGCAACTGAACTCAATAGGACTTACCTAAGAGTAGACATGCTTAGAATTGCCCTATTATTTTATTTGTTCTTCTCATGTCAAGTTTAAGGATTTTTTAAATTCATACAAGATCTCTGTGTTGTTTTAATATCAATTAATTAACAGAAACCATTTGTTATATATAAAAAGACTTTTTAAAGGGGGTTGATACATCATGTCCTCAAATAGGCTTTGCCAAGTGGTATTGTAGCACTGTCTCAGTGCCTGCTTAGGAGGTTCAGTACCAACCAATGCTTAAGACATTATTACTAGGACTGTGGATGCTTATCTGTTAAGACTTTCCTCTCTCAATAACTGTGACTTCAAAAGATGCACACACACAAAACAACAGCTCATATGTTTACTCCTCATATTAAAAAAATGCAACATTTTGAAAGCCTTTTTTATTTATTATATTAAAACATTACAATAAAGCAAAATATAAAATATCAAGGTACCCTGTTCTTCTCATTCTTGACAACATCAAAGGAGGAAATAAAGAAACTGTTCCTGGACCCAGAGTGGTTGATGTTGATAGGGCCCATAGACTTTTCCCTTGACTGCTACCTTTAGCAGACTATGCCTCTCATGTAATATGGCCTCGTCCCAATTCTTCTTCAAAGAAATTGGTAGCACCATGGATTTCCCATGTGACATATAATTTGGCCCTAAATCTTAACTGTGAATGTAAAATGATGTTGCAATGCCAAATGTTTTGAATAAGTGCTTCAAATGTTTCAGATTAGGGTCTAGGACTGCCGTCCTGTGCACATTTTCTTGGAACTAAGTCCCATTTAATTCACTGTGATTTATTTCTCAGTAAACATACATAGGAAAGATCACACTGAAAGATGCTGAAGAGCTTAAGTCCCATTTTCATAAAGGACTTAAGCAGCCATGGGGATGGTTGCCTGTTTTCAGGAAGAAGCAGCTAAAAATAATTTTTAGAGGTTGAGTCTTAAGGAGATCCATGCAGATGAATTTTCCCAGCCCCTTCTGCCCACTGTATACACACACACACACACACACACACACCAGTCCTCTAATGAACTCCACTCATGGAAGATGCCTCTGCCTAACTAGGGATGATTTTCACTTTCCCCCAGTAGCACCCACTGCCCTGCCCACCCCATCTCATTCAGGAGGGCCCACAGATCCTCAGGTTCATAAGATCCAACCCATGGCAAATATAAGCAACTTGCAGGAAAAATAATTCCAATCTCTTTTTCCAGTAGTGGTGGTAAGACTACTTGTGTAACTATGATGGGATTGGGATTAGTGTGGCAAGGCCTCAGTTTACAAGTTAATAGAGAAGGCCACGTTCAGTGGAGATGAACAGGAAGACAAGCGTAAGATCTCATGCTTGCAGACACTTCATTTTTGAATTGGTCTTACTGCTTAAAGAAGGGGAAGTTCCCTGAAGTGCATAATCAATCATGTGTCTCCAGGAACAAGGTGCCATAGTTGACTAGAGGCAAGATGTGAAGGAAGAAGAAAATAGTCTAAAAATGACATACATCCTAGCTGAGGGGGAACCATGGTTGTACATATTTCAAATGAGCCTCTTTGGAACAGGTGCAGGTGACAACAGAGGCCAGACAGTACTAGATTCAAATGCTGACAATCAAGGAAAAAGTGGTTTTTCATGTTTAAATGAGTATGCCCCACGGTGACCATTGCTTACCATTTACATTACCAAAGACAGCTTATTAGTCCTCTGGGGCCACTATCTTCCTGTTTTCTCCAGATTGCTCTAATTGCATCTGTAGTATGGCCAGCATATCCTCCTGTCCTTCTTAAATTATTTAAACTGCCCAATACCAACTGTTCAATCTGCTCCAGTAGTGTTTGATGCTAGGCCACTGATAAGCATAGATCTCTCCGACAACCCTTAGTTACTTGCTGCAGTGTAGAATTGGATATTTACTGCTTATTGCTTCCAAGTCTCACAAGTGCCTTTTAATATAGCCAGAAATGTTAAGCAAAGGTTCTGCACAATGAAAGCTACCTCTGTACAATGAAAGCTACCAAATAAATGTCATTTTATGATTGCCATTGCTCACTCTTTGATGCATACTAAATATATCAGCTAGAGAAAGGGGTGTGGGCAACTGCTAAGTATTGGAATAACATTCATTCAACATGAGAGCAGTCCTGGACAATAACTTCTAAGAAGTCTGTTGTACACCCAGTCTTTGATCCTATGTGTTTAAAAAAGTAGTCTTTTAAAATAGTAGTAGTAGTAATAATAATAACAATGATAATGATAGATGGTAGCAATTGCTGTGACCTATTGAAAACCAGTGCAATGTGCCAAGGATGTAAAATAATAAAAGATTGTATTAATATATTCACTGCTCATATTAATTAACCCACAGAAATCTGAATGGGGAAAATGAAACACATTCCACAAAACAAAGATCAAAGCTGCCATTCTTCTATGCTAGTCCTGGCATTTATGTTGGTCAGGAATTGATTGATCAAAGTGGATTAACTCCCTGCAGTCCCTGCTTTGTATGCAGTCACTTAGCTTGTTTGCAGACTTGGCCAAGAAGATGCCTGATGGAAGCCTTCCCTCAATCCTGAGCTTTCAGACTATATGAACGTGCATAGTTCTACCACTGAGGTTTCTGTTGTGTTGAACTGAAACCTGATTTTCCACAGTAGACAAGGGGTACATGGGGAAAGGATGATTCTGTCACAGCAGGTTGTCTCCTTATTAGGACCTTACTTGCCATCAAAGTATAGGGATGAAATAGGCTTTGTGTCCTGTGTGTCCTTTTAGAGATTCAAAATGGTGCAGCTAATGCTATTTGTTTAAATAAATGTTAGGGAATGATTAAATTGGCTTAATTATATGGAATAGAATTCTATGGTATATAATTGAGTGTAAAATGGAGGCTTGTACACACATTCAAAATTTTCCTCTATATCATGCGTGGGAAATTTTGGGACGTCTGAAGTTTCCTGCCCTTGGTAAGCAACATTTGGTTCCCAGAAAGCACTGTAGGCCACATTCCAGCTGCCACCACAAACCCACAGATTTATTCAGGTTAGCAGCAGCAAAAAATAATCTCCAGTTTGAAAATCACTAGAGATTTTCACTCCAGCCAAATTTAGCTTGGAAACAAGCTAAATTTGGCCAGTGTAGTGTTCCACAGTGGTTTGCTATCCATTTCTGGTAGAAAACTGGTCTGAGTTCACCCCTCCTCCCTGCCCAACAGGTGGGGGGGGCATGGCTCAGTGGTAGAGCACCTGCTTTGCATGGAGAAGGTCCCGGGTTGAGTCTCCAGCATCTGCAGGTAGGGCTGGAAAAAAATCATGCCTGAAACCCAAGAGAGCCACTGCCAGTCAGTGTCAGCAATACTGGGATAAATGGACCAATGGTCTGACTCAGTATTAAGGATGTACAGAGTTTATTAAAATCCATTCAGCCCTAATTTTGTTTCATGGATTGTCAAGTGTCTTTGATTCCATCATCTTCTCATTGATGGAATCGGGTCAGGGTTAGGGTTGTACGAGAATTTTGTTCCAGTTTGCAAATTCCACCCCTCCTCCCTTCCAAGTAAAAAAATTAGCCTGCAAATTCACGGAATTTGTGCAACTAAAAAAAAAAAAAAAAAAAAGCTGATCCACTGGAGGATCCGCAAGTCAGATTCATAAAAATTTGATCTCGTTTGAATCTTGCAGGTTTCTCTGACTTTTCTATTCATTATAAGTCAGCTTTCTATGTTCCTACAACAGTCAAGGATTCCATGCCTCCCTCATCTATCCTGAGTACAAATGATTGTACAGTATACTTGTTGTTACTATTTTTGTTGTTGCTGATTCAATATCTGTTTAATCTCTTCTTTTTTAATCCTAGGCCTAATACTGCATTGTTGGATCCAAGTTCTCCTGAATTCTCTGCCGTAGTTTCTGTTGGTGATTGGCTCCAAGCTATTAAGATGGAGCGATACAAGGATAACTTCACAGCTGCCAGCTATACTACTCTAGAGGCAGTGGTGCATATGAACCAGGAGTAAGTACTCAGCGGTAAAACAAAAAAACTGGTAAATCTAGATTTAATCGGCTTCTTTTGCTTTGCGCTGCATATCATTACATTCATTAGAGTATTGGAATGCTTTTAGCCTCATCTGTATGTAATTTCAAAGTGCCTTCCCACAATGCCTTCAGATCTTTAATTCAGCATTTCTATACATTCACCTTGCTTTGCATTATTTTCGTTTTTTGTGCTTATCTGTAATGTATTTTACTGGGGGTCAGCGTCTGGCATCAAGTTCTCACCTCTTGGCTGTCTTCCTTTTTGCTTCATGCAGTGATCTGGCGAGAATTGGAATTACTGCCATTGCACACCAGAATAAGATTCTCAGCAGCGTCCAGACAATGAGGACCCAAATGCAACAAATGCACGGCAGAATGGTTCCGGTTTGAGCCAGTACTGAATAAACTAAACTCTTGAAATTAGTTTACCTCATCCATGCACTTTAATTGAAGAACTGCACTTTTTTACTTCTTCTCCTCGCCGTTTGAAATAACAATAATGATGATGATGATGATTTGCAGCATTGATTGATATATAAAGATTGCTGAGAGTGTTGCGAGGAGGGAACCTACAGAAATGACAGCCCGTCATTTGAGAACAGCCCTGGAACAAATTGTTTCTTGGAATATACTTCTATGTGGATCGACATTATGTAATATACATGTATCTATACAACATCACATACAAGTTCTGATGCTGTGTTTGCTGCCAGATACTGTGCTTAAACGAAGGAAAGTACTGTTGTTCCCTCAACAGCCATTGGGATTACAATCATTGTGTTTGACCTGTGGGATAAACCACATTTGTTCATCTTTTGTTGGAATGAAGAATCTTCTGTACCAGGAAATTTGGCATACTCTGAGCATCAACGGTACCTTGCAGAATCCTTGAGGGAGAATATTGTTTGGCTGATCAGTGCCTGTCACTCGAAGATTTGCCCACTTGCAAGCGAAGACAGAAAACAATCCTTGTGGATTACTGGATTATTATAGTTTTGAAGGGGGGAGTGTTGGTTGCTGTTGTGCCACATTGAGTCTTATTTCTATCATCGTTTTTTGAAAACATCCTAGAGAGCCATTCTTCGCTACGGATCTTCCAGAATTGCATCCTTTTGCCCTTCTAAGAGACAATTGTGCAACACTGAAAAGGTCAGTGGATGTGTGGCTTCCCCACTGTGATCATGCGATCTTCATTTTCTTATTAGTAATAAGGAATGCATTTATGGAGTATAATTACTAAAATTATCAATGGTGGTTTTTTTTAATATAATAAGACAAATGATTGTCTTCTGCATACAGTGAGTGATTGAGTTTACACTGGCTGGCCCCATCCCCAGTCCTAACATGCTTGATATACCTGCATTGGACATAACTTTTGGAAAGCCATATAGGTTTAGACTATATGATGTTTACACTCCATTTTGTGGTGTGCAGACTACATGGAACATACCTACATGCATTGGGATGACTCACTGCCACACATTAAAAAACTGCATAGTACAGATGACCACCAATTTTTTTCTGTCTAGTTTGCTAGACAGAAAATTTGACAGTATCCATATCCTCTGTTTTGGACAGTTCCTCACACTGCCGCCATTACCCATTCCAACCCACCTTGGAATTCCCCTAGAGCTGGTTTTGAGTCATCTGGACTGATTAGCAACACAGGAGATACATGGCAAGATAGGGATCAATTGGTAGACCAATGTAAACCATCGCTTCAGCTTTCTTTAGATCAGTTGTCACAGCCATCCTCCACTTGATTGCCCCGTTGCCACACAGTTACAGAATTTATGTGACATCACATCTGTCCTGGGGCTGTCAGTATGGGAATTAATTTCAGCTCTTGAACATCCATTTGTTGTAAAGAGGGGGACATGGTAAATGAATATGATCACTTTATTTTAATTATCCTTAATGCTACCAAGAGCTGGAAAAGTACTGCATGCTCCAACCTCATTTGCAAAAATCTTCCATATCCAGCTGTTTATATGGATCAGACCTTTTAGAAGAGATCTCTTGCTACTCTGGACCATATGTTCATCATCTGTTTTGAACAAATATTGTGTTAGTACAAGGAGTGCTGATATAAGGAAATATTCCATTTATAGTTGAGCCCCCTTTTTGCTCTGTTTTATCAAATCAAAACTGGTGTGTAGCCTGATTCCATGTGTGTTTTCCCAGAAGTCCCACTGAATTCAATGCAGTTTACACCCAGATAAGTGTGCATAAAGATTGCAGCCTTAGATCCCAATCTTGAGTAGTTTTGTGACCAGAGGAGCATAAGGGGGAAACTATTGATGATTTGGTGCAGAGAACATGAATGTCAGGAGCTGAGGCCACCTGTTAGAACCATTTCATCTGAACTTATTATTTTGAGGAAGGCAACATCACCTATTAGGTCTTCAGCTTTGATTCCCCCCCCCCACACACACCAGTTCTACTTGTGACAGCAGGTTCAGCACAAAAAGAAAGTGACACTTGAGTTTGATTTGTTAGAAATCACCACATTTATTTGGAAGACAGGAGGAATGAGTGAATTGAACAAGTCAAACCTGCCATATTCCCAATGTCACTCATCATTTTTTTTGTCACTTATAACAACAAGTTGCTGATTTTAACCAGAAGCTTCCCCTATGAACTTGATTCTGAAAGCAAGTTGTTGGGAACAGAGGATGCTAAATTTGGATCCTGTCAAACTGTGACAGCTTAGTAAAACCTTTTTGCAGAATTACTCATAAAAGCTTTTCTGTTTGGAAGAATGTGGTTGTGTGGCATGTGTTTTTAAGGTGACTTTAAACAGTCATATTTTAACACCAGTTGACTGCAGATTGTGAGGCTTTGATATTCACTGGAAAAGTATTGTATTTTGCCAGCAAACTCCCCACAGTTTCTGAATGCCAAATGAGATGAGACAATGGAGATCTTTGATCTCATCTCTTTACATTTTTCCAAAAAGCACCTTGTGTGTTTGTGTGTGTGTGTGTGTGATTTGAATTAGGATTAGATTGGGGAAAACAAAGGAATCAACCCTTTAACCACCACCCCTGCTGCTTACATATACTGTAAGCTTTTCCTAACAGAGCAAATAGCAACTTTGGGGAATTAGGAGCAGTTTTTACTGGGGAAAACAGCATGGGAATAAAACGTTCAAACTCTCATCTGTTCCAATCTGGTCCCAATCCGAGTTGGGGGCCCTCGTCATGGCTGCTTTTTCTCATATTTAAAGACACAAGAAATCTAATCCTTGGATATCCATAATCTTGTCTAATTTAGACCTTAAATGCCAAAACATTTTGGGTAATTTTGCCAGCTACCAACCTGCTATGGTGAGTGTGAACTGTTCCATTATAGTTGTGTTTCTGAAACAGGACACCCAAGGAACACCAGTCATGTTTACTACATGCTAGCCAGAAATGTTGAGGTGTTTTTGCAATGTGGTCCATGCAGCAGCCTGCCACCTTCACTGATCAGAAATGCCCATCTCTATACAGACAGCATAGACTCTACAAGCATAGAAGCTTGTACCCTATTCCTGTGCTTGTTAATTTCTGGATGAGGGCCAGTACGATGCATGCTCCCTGCCTGTGGATCCAAACCCTCTCCACACACATACCATCTGCTTATATATGAAAGCATTCATTTCCCTACTTCTAAATTGTGGTGTGTGGCTCAGCAGAGCAACTGAGATATAAGCAGTATCTAGCTCCCCTGTGCAGATCTGTCGATTCCAACTATTTAGTGAACATTCCTTAAAAGGACCTTTATAGAACTTTATAAACCTAGTAGGCTGTGTTTAGAGAGTCAGACCATGGTTCATCTAGATTGGTATTGTCTACTGTCATTCTCTGACCAATAGCGACATTTTAGCTTCTCAGGAGACTTGCATAGGATCCTTTGTGTTAACAGGAGATTTCAGGGGGTTGAACCAGGGATTTTATGAATACAAAACATCTGCTATGCTAATAGGTTGCAACCTCTATTAAAGATGTACCCCTGCTTTGCCTTAGAGCATGTTTGTGAAATGAACACAGGAATTCCACAAGAAAAAGCAGGAATCATGCTCCCAAGACAACACACCTATTCATCACCATAGATAAATAGATAGTTATAAAATTAAATAATGAAGAATGGTTTGTTTGTTTATTTATTTATTACATTTTCATACTGCCCAATAGCCGAAGTTCTCTGGGCGGTTCACAAAAATTAATGGTTCTAAATCTGAAAGCATCCAAACTTTCCATACTGTCATGTTTATATTCTAACCTGGGCTAAGACTGAAGCAACATCGTCTACAGAGCAGAGAAATAGCTACGCTTAGCCTTTTGTATGCTGAAAATCAAAGGTGTGCCTGTTGTCATTATTTTGCCAGGTATTTCAATATATTAGGACTTCCCATGTGGAGAGCTTACATTTTATTGATGTACTGTATGTTTCTTTGGTAGGGAAACGGACTCAGCTTTCTTGGACTCAGCCCTTCCTGGTACCCATGTTGACCTAGGAGGAGAACAGGCCAGAGGCAAAAGCCTTCCAGTATCCCAGTTTACTCAGCACTGACTGCAGAGAAGATGGACTGTGTAGAAGCAGCATTGCTCCCCGAAGAGCGTCTCTTTGGCTTTCTTCTTTTTAATTGTTTTTTTTAATTATTATTATTATTATTATTATTAATTATTATTGTCAGCAACGAAAACAAAAGATGATAAGGTTCAGATATGGCTCTTTCATTATCACTAGAGGAATGTACTGTATCAAAGCCCTACAGACTTCTCTTTCCTCACTCCATTTATTTTAAACAAATATTATTTGGCAGGAGGGGTGTTTTTCTGCATGTCACTGCTGCATCTGTATGAGTGTAAGCAGCGGAACCCTACAAGTCATTTCCATGGATGCCAGGGTCAGATGCAGTGGCACAGAACCAAGTTCCCAAGAGCTGAGACTGCTAATGACAGTAAAGTGATCCTTTATAGAAAGTGTGCCATGGTGACAATGCTGATATTTTTTAAATAGAATGGAAAATAACTTATTATCTCTTCTGGGAATGCGTGAGGGTGTATGGCGTTAGTGTGTGTGTGTGTGTGTGTGTGTGTGTTGCCTGTTGTGCAGGGTTACCTGTGAATATGCGGATAGCATCTCAAGATAACTTGATGGTTTCTTGGTGAGCTGTTGAGTTACCAGGCCAGTAGGTGAGCTATGCAACAAAAACACACACACTCCTGAATGTTCCAGTTCTGTATCTGTATCATGTAGCTGCCACACTAACCTTAACAAATAGTTCTCCAGCCTAGAGCAGGGGCACTTTCACTTTAGATGTGGAGTGATCCATAGTGAGTTCCATAATGGTGATAAAGAATGACATCGATAATCATTAGTTTTGTTGAGGCCTGTTCATAGTTGAAACAGCAGTACCTTAAAGGAAAGTAGATGGAGATAAAGTCTTCATTCTTCACAGGTTGTTTTGAACTGAACTATTAAATAGCCTCCCCCCGCACCTCTCCTAGGAAAAAAAAAGTCTTCAAAAGACTTATTGAACACCAACTGAAATATGCAATCCTTATCCATTCACAGATGTAAATTCTTCAGTGCGTCACCTGTGAGGACTTTGGATCCATAAACTAACTGTTGAGCAAGTTTCTTTATTTTTGCCCAAGATATTGAAAGTTAGCAAGAGGTTTGCAAAAACTACTATGTTCCTAGCATAGATAAATCTCTCTACAAGGCTGCAAAAATGGTTTGTTGTGGTAATGACCTTACTGGTTCCACCTAGGAAAGTTTACAGAGTCTGGAGAGTTCATGGTTAATTTTCTGTACACTGTTCTTGGAGGTGAGTTGAATGCGGGAGTCTAGGGCATGAACTGCCAATCCACATTCTGAGCTCAGCGGTTGATGCACTCGACCTGCTTTCTGGTTGCAGAAGACTCTTCCCTACTGAGATGCAATGCAGCACAGCGAGCTGAAACAAGACAGTCAAACCAACATGCCTTGGGGAGGGTGGGGGAATCAAAGAAAAGAATGTGTAAATACTGCATTAAAAATGTTTGGCATTGACTAAGGCCTAAAACGGTATCTTGGAAGTTATTTTTCATCTTTGTCTCACCTTCCCCACCTCACTTCCCTTTCCCATTTTTAAGATTATTTTTGATGGTCCGATGAATGCAAAATTGGAGATCAATATCCTTTTGCTCGTCTAGTTGTTCTGATGACAGGACACAGCACTGTCAAGGAGCCAGGGGATATAAACTGTGGACTGCAAATCCAGCATTCTTAGGTTGCAGTCAAATGTACCAAACTTGGCTTGGATGTGTTGGGTGGGGGGAAACCACACACACACTGCTCAACAACAACTAGAAATGAATCGAGAAATTATTTTCTTCCTGGTTACAGAAGAGATATCAAGAGGACTCTCATAACACAGCAAACCTCTGTACGTTAGGAAATTGTTTTGCTCACAACCTCACTGGTTGATGTTTGTCCAGGTTTCTTGCTGTATTAACTTTGTGATGGATCTATGTATTAAATATATATATATATATGTATAAACAAAAAGAAGAAGCTGGTTATTGCCAGTACAGGACTTCAAAGCAGTATTTTTCTTTTACATGACATTTTCATAGCCAGAAAGAAAGCATCCTGAATAATAATTAGACAGATAAAAAAAGAGAGAGAGCGTTTATTTTTTGTATCACTACAAGTATGTTGGAATATGCAAGGACTGTGGTTTAAAAATTTAGAATGTATGAGGCATATGATAATTTAGTCCATACTGGAAAAAAATATCTTAACAGTGCATTGCTTGATTTGCAGATTTGAATGATCTCTCGGTTAGAAATATAGATTTTCTATTTTGTTTTAATTTGTAATTTTCCCCTCTCCATCAATCTTAGGTACACATAACTTATGTCATTTATTTATGATCTTTTATACCTAGTTTGTAAAATTGTAAAATAGCAAACTAAATGCAAAAGTTTGCATTTGAAAATAATAAAGTAGTTGCTGTACAAATCTCAAATGTGATTCGTGATATTTAGTTTGTTTCCACATCATTTCTTTCAGATCTGAAATGCACAAAATTGATCTAGTTTAGTTCTGTCTAACTAACAGAGTCACAGTGCTGACCTACTTCATACAAACAGCATATGAGATGATAAACCTGTTTCATATCAGATCGCTGGTGGGAGATAGCAGGGTTGGATGCTTCCACATGAAGAACATTATTTAAATATGAAACACTAACATGCCAGGGAGACAACTAGTTAAAATGATCATCCTTGATACCAAGTTTTCTATATCTGGACACTTTTTTGGGTAGTAGTACAGTCCAGAAACAGATTTACCACCTCATCTGTTTTGTCCGGTGGAACAAATCATTTGTGGGTGACTATCAACATAATCCGAAGTGTGTTTACTCAGAAGTAAGTTGGAGATCAGTGGGATTGATTCTCTAATAAGTGTGTTTAGTCTAAAGCCTTAGCTAGACCTAAGGTAGGGTGACTATATGAAAAGGAAGACAGGGCTCCTGTATCTTTAACAGTTGTATTGAAAAGGAAATTTCAGCAGGTGTCATTTGTATATATGGGGAACCTGGTGAAATTTCCTCTTCATCACAACAGTTAAAGCTACAGGTACCCTGCCCTCTTTTAAATCTGGTCACTCCAGTATAGCTCCTGCACCTTTAATTGTGGTGATGAAGAGCGAATTTCACCAGGTTCTCCATATATACCAATGACAGCTGCTGAAATTCCCTTTTCTTTGCAACTGTTAAAGATACAGGAGCCCTGTCCTCCTTTTCATATGGTCACCCTACCTAAGGTTTATCCCGGGGTCGTCCCTGCCTGCTCCTGGGATATCCTGTGTGTCATTTACATGAACAGAGATGACCCCGGGATGATCCCTGGATAAACCTTAGGTCTAGCTAAGGCCTAACATAGGTTCCGCTAATTTCAGTGGCACTTAGGCCCAAACCTAAGTGATGTGATGTGTGCTGAATATCATAGAAGCACCAAACAAAAAGCCAATCCTTGTGCCTTATTGAGGAAAAAAATGGATTACAAGGAAACCACCATATATCATTTCATAAAGCACCTAAAATTTACAAAGTGCTCTACATTTTATACAGATTTGAAGCAAGACAGTCCCGGCCCATGGAGGCTTATGCTCTAATAGACAAAGCACAAAAGGAAAGGGAACAGGAAAGCAATCAAAGTCTGGCACTGAGTCTTAGGTCTTCTCCACATGGGGCTTTTATTTTGCAGTCGAGATCGGTTACTTGTGAAGGTTTTCAGGTCCTTTACATGACATTGTCAAGCTCCATGACTTTCCTATGCTTTCTGATCTTATCCCATTTAAAAAAAAAATATTACATTTTTTTTTACCATCCAGTAGCTGAAGCACTCTGGGCAGTTCACAGCAGTTAAAATACAACATGATAAAATACAATGAGAAAGCTTAAAACTACAATATAAAATAAAAATAGTAACCAAATAAAGCCTAGCAGCAGTACAAAGACTTAAAATACAGTAACTGATTTATAGCAGCAGCAACTGTTGTTTAAAATGCCTGGGGAAATAGGAAGGTCTTCACCAGGCACCAAAAAGAGCACAACATAGGCACCAGGTGCTCTTCTCTGGGAAGTTCAGATTGAGATGGAAATGAAATTGAGACTTCTGCGATTGGTAATGCCTGACCTCTAAGGACAAACCCACATTACTTTAAACCCATATCTAGCAGTGATGTCTTTTTCATTTTTACTCTAGAGTAGGCACAAGGGCACCAAGCCAGATCTTAAAAGTCCCCATACTCCCCACACTAGAGCGTTGAAATGGATGAATAGTGCAGTGGGGGGCTGGGATTAAATTCCTGCCACTGCAGTCCTGAGGGCTTCCTTCACGGTGCTGCTTCGCCGCTGCGGGGTGGTGACAAGCAATCTTGACGGAGGGAGGAAGCACGGGCTTTCTGGTAGCCATTAGGATCTCCCCAATCCAAGGTTGCCTTCGCCCAGGAACACCCCTTGCGCAGTGCCGGATTAAGGACAAACGTTGAAAGAGCCACGCTGACTTTTGCTCCCACAGGAAAATTCAGGGTAACTGACACAGCACTGATTCGGAATCATTGCAGGGCAAGGACGATGTTTAGACTGCTCCATGTCTAAAGCAAAAGATGCTCTGGAAGGAAAACTCATTGGTGCCAATGGAAAATTTTGTCCTGGTGCTAATAGCTTTCAGAAGTGATTTTCATTGGAAATGCAGCAGGGGGTGGATTACAATCCCCTCCCCAGGTGCCATAGCCCTGCTCAGAAGCTCCCATTGCAACTCCGTAATTTTTTTAGCAATAAGCACATTGACTTCAGGTAATTAACATAACATGTAAGAACATAAGGGCCCACCCAGTCTAGCTTTCTGTTCATACAGTGGGCAACCAGCTGTTGAGATGAATGGGGGCACCAAGCCAGATCTTAAAGCATGAGAAAAAAGGAATTGTCTGCAGTCACACTTCTTCCTTAACCACAATCCCAACTTTCATAAGCAGAATGAAAGAATAAATGCATTTATTTATTTATCTTTATTTTAAGGTCACTTCCCAAATTAAATAAATAAATAAATACCTGAGCGGTATTTAACAAAAAGCAGACCAAAATTAAATAGAATTAAGGGTTCATCTAAAATATAATAGGTAGGGAGAGGGAGATCCACAAATAGAGGGCCACTACTGAAATGGTCCTTGGTCCCAAACCATCTAAGGCTTTTAAAGGTCAGTACCTTTGAATAGAGCTCCAAAACAAATTAGCTGCCTGCACAGTTGCCACAAAATAGGTATAATATCGTCTGAATTGAGAATTAAGCCAGGGCTGTGCAGTCCCACCACCTGCTTCGGAGGCTGATTTAGTGCTTCCCAATCAGCCACAATCCACCTCAGGATGCTTTGGGCCCAGTCCGACCCGGTCTGGATTTGAAATGAGATCCAAACATCCGAAGAGGGTCAGATGGTGCAGGTTCCTCAGCATGAGGCTGACTGGGAGACCATCAGACTCCCTGCTCGCCCCCTCTCCCTGCTCACCCCCCAAACTTGGCAAGCCGCTGCCTCCATCCATCTACAGCACTTACCTGGCCTGTCCAGCAGCTGCCCATCTTCAATGAGAACTACCATTTTTAAGGAAGATGACCCTTTACAACCACCAGAGTTTGAACATTAGATATAGAAAATTACAGAGCCACCATCTTCTTTAAAAATGGCAGCTTTCATCAAGGCCAGATGGCTGCCAGATGGGTTAGGTAAGTCCCATCGGCGGGCAGCAGCTCTTCATCACTCTGGATTGGGCCAAATTGACTGGAAGCGTTTTGAGCCCATCGAATCCACTCTGGACCAATTTGGCCTGATTTTTGCCCAATCTGATGTGGCCCATTTAGGTATAGGATCTTGATTCGGGCTTAGATTAAGACATGTGAAGGGCACACCTAATTTTGTTAAGATATCTTGAATAAAGAATCATGAATGAAATAAATTGATCTTCCCCTAGTGTGGTTGAGGTTGCAAACTGGATGGATAGCACATATTCCTGTCCTTTAACACTGGATTAGGCACATCAGTGGGAATAAGGTTGTCTTGGATTCCCTACTTTACTTTAATGGAGACAGAATCTAGGATGATCCAAAGTATTACCAGAATGCTGGGAAATGGCCCATCTTCTGCACACATTGTCAATCAACCAAACCTCTGTTTATGGTGACTGGTTGAACCATAGAAGGAAGGGAAGTAGTCCATGAATAATTTGTTCTTCTAGCAAGTGCTGTGATTGTAAGGAGGCAAGTCTCACCCTTTGAGAGATGTACTGAAAGTTCAAGTAGTTGGATTCAATTTGGATTTGAAGACTGTTTCTCATAGAGGTTGGGCATTGTAACTGAATCAAAAGCCCAGCAGCAAACCAATTGGTATTCCAGAAACAGAGCATGTAAAATGGAACGTAATCAACAGTTCAGATGCTCACAGAAAATAATTTACCCAAACTGGGACAGGTGAGTCAAACAATGGAAAGCAGTGGAGCAGAGATTCATGCTGTTGGGTTAAAGTGCATCAGTTTAGTTCAACAATAATAGGAAAATTGCAGCCATCCGTAGTCATGGATTTTTAGATCCTAAAAAGCATAGCCTAATATTTATGTCATAATTTGCTAAATCCTGAAGATATTTTATCATTTATTTTTTGAGTTGTGGGGAGGAATTTTGCTGCATCCTCCCTACTATATTCAGGTTGATCTAGAAGCAATGGAGACTGCGGAAAACTCCCTTGGAGTATGGTTTATTCCATACAAAGTATGTGATGTCTGGTATTAATGACTAGGGGAAATGGGGATGCCCCATTTCTAGAAATGAATGAATCTTGAAAGTTGGAAACTGGCACAATAAAAGAAGCATGGGCTTCTTTTAAAGCCCATGCTGATTTTCTTATTTTTAAGGACTCTTTTATGTAGCATTCCAAAATATAAACTTCCACTTAACAGTCTGAAGTAGTACAATCCATTCCATCATATCAGGAATCTGCAGCTTCATTCTCATTTCATTTTGTTGCATCTGCTGGCTCAGCACTAGATGGAAGAGGGTTAGAGACATGCAATGTACAGTCTGGGTCCTGGAGCTCCTGTGCCAAAGGCTAACATGAATAATGCTCTTGGGCCAATGTCCCTGAACTGACTGTGAGGAATGTCACACTCTAACGTATTGAGTTGACCCTGGGATTTGCCTTCTGTTGACAGAAGGGCTATGCTCAAGGAAGAGGCCTCTGCTCAGTTTGGGGGGAATCCCCTTCTCTTTGCACACCAGGTAAGGTGGCCAATGGTGAATCGCCCCCAAAGAGGACATGCATCACCAAAAATGAAGACTAGTGTTTGCATGAAATTTGGATATGCTATGTTATATGAATAGTTGAACATTTAGAAATAACCATTTTTATAATTTAAATGGAAATACAATACATTTCACGCCAGTGTGGAAGATTGGGGAGGAACCATAGCTCAATGGTAAAGCCCCTGCTTTTCATGCAGAAGGACTCAGGTTCTCGTATCTCCAGGTAGGATAGGAAAGAATCTTGCCTGAAACCTGGGAGAGCCACAGCCAGTCAGTGTTGACAATACTGGGCTAGATGGACCAATGGTCTGACTCAGTATAAGGCAGCTTCCTGTGTTCCTTTGTTCTCTGTTCCTATGACTGTGACCAGCTGATCTGTTTGCTTTGCTCAATCTGCTGTCCAGGTGCTGTTGATGGGCAACTTCAAGGTCCAGCTCTTCTTTCTGCTGGTTCTTTATCTTTATACTGGACTTGTACTGGACTGTCCTTCAAATAAAGGATGGCTTCTAACAGCTCTGCAAATTGATGACTGTCTTCTGTAAAAGTGGACACATGGCCACTCCATTCAGCAGGACTTTTGTGCAGTATTTTCAGGAAGTTGGAGGGGCTTCTGGGTGGAAGAAGAAGCATGGAGGTCCCCTTCTGCCAATCCAGTTGAACATACCTAAATATGGATCCAACTCAGTATTTTTTTTAACTAGGCCTGAACCCATCAAGAATGTCCCACTAAGCCAAGGAAAGGATAATGGGGGGGGGGGGAACGTGATATGGAGAATAAAGGCTCTGTCAGAATATTTTTCTTGTCAATGAATTTGTTATGGTATCAGAAGCAAGTCTTGAGAGGGTCAAGGTGTAAGTCTTTGTTAGTAATGGTTGACCCTCATTCTCCACATCTGGGGCTGCTGTTATGCCCCTGAGAACAAGCTCCTTCCACTGGCAGATTTTAGTAGCATAAACACTTTACAGTAGTATGATTGTAACAGAAATCCAAGTGCATGTGCCCTCGGTTGTACTAAAAATCACACAGCTTGCTACATGCGGTCTTGAGCTCTGGTTAGTGTAGTGAAAGGGGAGGGGGGAAGCGTGCCTTATCTTGAGATCTTAAACCATTCTGCTCATGTCAGAGAAGCTAAATGAATTTTGACAATTACAAAAAATGCCTGGTATACTCTAAATCAACAATGTGATTGAGTTCCAGATACATTTGGGGCCTCAGCCTCAGTTATTTTACCCTTTCCCATTTAAGGAAGTGCCCTTGGGCCATTTACTGATTCTCGATTGAATGGGTAATAGACCTCTGACATATCTTATTTCTGGCTGTAGCCCTGAACATAATTCTTTGTTTACAGCCGCCGCCAAGAGACTTCTATGAATATGTAAATGCTTCCCTTTAAAAAAAATAAAATGGAAATCTAAAGCATTTCAGTTCTAATATCCTTAGTAAACCATAGATGGAAAAGTAGTGGCATACAGAAACAGCAATAACTTGCTTGAACAAAGATATAGGTATGCAATCGGCAGTGAACTTATACTACATAAATGCAGCAATATTCATTACGCAGCTTCCTCTTACTTGATTGGTTTATGGATTATTAGTTTATAACCCAAATGTGGTGTGCTTTTGTAGAGATGTGCTTGTTGTTCCATAAAACCTGCTATAAAATCTCTTGGGATGCTTTAGAGCAGCCATGTCCAACCTGGTGCCCTTCAGATGGGCTACAATGTTTATAATGTTTATCCACAATGTTTATCCACAACACAGCTCTTCCGTGGACCATCATCATCATCGTTTGCTTTCTGTGTAGAGAGTCTGTCACCAAAGAGTCAAAGACTCCAGTAAAAATTACTCTTTCCTCACCTAACCTGGTGTGATTTAGAATGAAATCAATGAAAGTTAAGTAAATGCACATAGGATTGCAACTTTGAGGGTTTTTTCCCCCTGGATCCTTGAGAGTTTGAAATGAGCAATCATATCTACAGCAGATGAAGGGCCAATTCACATGTCTTGTGCATTCAGTCTTCACTAAGAATTACACCTTCTACTTGTAAAGAAAAAAAAGTTAGATGATTCATTCCTGGTGAGCTTGAAGGAAGGAAAGAGGGGGATGATTGACTCCATGGATTTAGGATGTCGTGATGGCTAGGTGCTACCTCCAGTATCAGAAGTTGCAAGGCTATATACACTGTTTGCTGGAGAACATGGGTGGTAGGGTGCTGTTGCACCATGTCCTGCTTTGGGTCCCTGGTTGACAGCAGGTTGGTCACTGTGTGAACAGAGAGCTGGACTAGATGGACCCGTGCTCTGATCCAGCATGGCTCTTCTTAAGTTGTTATGATGTGTGGACTGAGTTGCAGCCTGGATTTTCCTCCATCAGGCATGGGCAGCACATGGCCTGTGAGCTGCATGCATCCCACAAGCCTTTTGTGTGCCTCCGCACCACCCACTAACCCTTCACGGCTGCTCAAATTGCTTTGATAGCAGCAGCAAAAAAGCTGTGATTTTGCTTTGGAACCTGGGTAAAACATGTTTGAGTGTATGTATGCCCAATTTCTATTCACCACTTTGCGAGGAAACTGAAATTCACCTGAACTGAAAGAGCTAAAAATGTGGATGAGTTTGTGAGTGTGCACACTGGGCCTGCCTCAATATCTCCACCTGCTCCATTTAGTGCCAAGGTGTAAAGGGGCTTCTGCACACATTTGGGATAATAAGTTTAGAAATAAATGTTCAAATGTCTTAAGGGGGCTTCTACCTGAGCTGGAACAGAAGGGGACAATGTGTGGAGGAATGCTAGGGGCAGCCCTTACTCATTTTTTCAGCAGAGGGATGGAGGCATGTGAAGCACCCTAGAGTTTCTAGGTTAAGGCATATATGTAGAATGGAAAGTCCCATCATGGTCAAATGAAACACAGTGCAAGCCTATCCCTGTTTACTCAGATATTCCGGTGCATTGAATGGGGCTTACTCCCAGGTAAGCATCCATTGGACCGCAGGCCAAACCATTTCAGTAATAAATGCTTCACAGATAGCTTCTACAGGCTTCCCTCCTTAATTTCTCATCTCCCCCCAGTAGTATAATTCAATATGTGTTAGATTATGAGCACATAATCATAATTATTGTTCCATACAGCATTCATATGCTGTGAATTTTGGCCTTGAATCTGAATGTTTGTTTTGTCCTGTGATGTACAAATTTGCAATCATTCCTTTTTAAAAAGGAATACCTCTCAACATGAGAAGCAAAAGGGTACTGGAACTCTTGTTCTATCCATTGGGCGTGTGTGTGTTTTTAACTGCATACACGTATCATAAAATTGTGGGTGTACGGCTATATCAATATCAAAAGAGAGACAGAGATGGAGTTCTTGAAAAAGATCACAGGTCCCTCTTTGTTCTTATCAGGATTGCTTTCAAGTTCTTTTTATGGCTGCAGATGGATTCCCTTTGGACAACCGGTCTAAGGTTTCAGCATTTCATCCAGAGAGACCAGAGTGTCACTTCTGTTTGAGTGCTCTTCTGTGGCTACGGCAGAGACTGGGCACCAGTGTTTCATTCATCAACTTTTGATCTCCATTATATGAGCTGGAAGCAGGAGGAGAAGGAGGCGGCAGTGTGATGGGAATAAATGAATTTCAGACTGGGAAGGAACCAGGTACAAGCCAAGAGTGCTCCCAATTATCCAACTATCAAAACATGCAACAGACTGTTGTGATATGCATCGGAAGGCAGAATGAATGGTAGAAGCACTATACATTCTGTTAATCAGCCACAGTGGATGAAGCAATGTAATATCACTCCTGTTATTTTTTTCAGATGTCTTGGAGGGATCATTTTAAAGCTTTAGATTTATGCTATGCTTTAGATGGTGGTACCCTGCTTCTTTGTTTTCTGAAACAGATTTTTTTGGGGGGGAGGTGTTAGAAACTAGGCATGTGCTCCGCTCCGATTAGGAGCGGAGAAGCAGTAGCGGATTGGCCTGCTCCGCCTTACCCAGAGGCGGAGTAGAAGCGGACCGCGGACCCCTAGAAGCAAGGCGAAGAGAAGCGGCCATTTATCAGAGCTCCTAGTTCAGGCGGAGCGCTCCGATCGCCATCTTGAAACATTTCGCCCATAGGATTGCATTGCGGAAAACAATCGGGGATAACTGGGTTGATTTTTAAGCTATCGTTCTGAAAATTCTTGTGCACAGAGAGTCGTGGATGGGGGTCATTTTGAGACTACTCTCACCTCCCTGTGTCATGTGGTTCGCGTGCTATATTTTTTTAAAAATCGGGTAAACAAACATTACAAACAGGGACAGCGCGGGTCAAACGGAGGTTTTCGCTCATAGGATTGCATTGCGGAAAACAATCGGGGATAACTGGGTTGATTTTTAAGCTATCGTTCTGAAAATTCTTGTGCACAGAGAGTCGTGGATGGGGGTCATTTTGAGACTACTCTCACCTCTCTGTGTCATGTGGTTCGCATGCTATATTTTTTTAAAAATCGGGTAAACAAACATTACAAACAGGGACAGCACGGGTCAAACGGAGGTTTTCGCCCATAGGATTGCATTGCGGAAAACAATCGGGGATAACTGGGTTGATTTTTAAGCTATCATTCTGAAAATTCTTGTGCACAGAGAGTCGTGGATGGGGGTCATTTTGAGACTACTCTCACCTCTCTGCGTGGTGCGGGTCGCGCGCTAGAATTTTTGGAAAAATCGCCGGGAAAAATACCTTTTTCAAAGGGCTGAGGGGCAGAGTCAGCTCCCGGTCATGATCACATGATCCCAAAGTTAGAGGAGGGCATTGGCAAAACGGGTAACTTGGGATTCTGGGAAACTTCTCTTTCTTCATCTGAACGGACTTTTCCCAGTGTTTTTTAACACAGTAGCCCCACCAAATGCACAAACACAACCTGAAATCATATACTAAGCCAAGAATAAGAGATAGAAACACAGCACTGCTACCCACCCTAACTTTGGGGAACAACTGAAAAGATGTGGTGCAAGGGGATGAGCTCCCCTAGGGCATCTCATCGTGGACGTGCCACCACTCTCTCCTGCACTGGAAGGCCATTAGAGCCTTCCAAAGAGAGTAAAACGGTGGAGCAATGCCTATCATGAGTCGAAGTGAGTGTTTACTTCTTAGTGGTGGAGCGATGCCTATTATGAGTTGAAGTGAGCGTTTACTTCTCAGAGCTCTTGGTGAAGCAATGGCTGTCTTGAGTTGAACTGGCAGCTGCTTCCCTCTCCCCCGGGCACGTCCCCCTATTACTGATAAAAGACAGATATAGCCTTTTTTTAAAAGTTCTTCTTGTTGTTTATTGAGCAACACTGCTGCTTTTAATTCCACCCCTCCTTTGTTTATTTGTTTATTTATTCCATTTTATATGCATTACTGGCTTATCCTTGGCTCACTTCCTTATGCCCCCAGAAATGCCAGCTGCATGCCTGCCTGCCTTCCCTCCCTCCTCCCCTGCCCACCTCGCAGGGATGTTGTGTGTGTGTGGCTTTGACTCAGGGGAGAAGTCCTTCCTGCGCTCACTTGGAGTTTTGGAAGTTCCAAATTTTGCAGGTTTAAGCCCCGCCAAAAAACAGGGGATGATGGGACTGCCTTGAGTCTCGGCGTGTGGCATATGTATCCCTGGATAAGCTGTCATGGTGGTGAGTTTGAGGGTTTTTTTTAACGTGCAAAATTGACGGAGCTATGGAAAGGGGTGTTGGATTTTCATAAATTCCCCAAAAATCAGGGGATGATGGGATTGCCTTGAGTGTGGGCGTCCATGTGGACACATGGATTAGCTTTCATGGTGGCGTGTTTGAGGTTTCTAACGTGCAAATTGACGGAGCTATGGAAAGGGGTGTGAATGGGGTGCCCGATTTTCAAAAATTCCCCCAAAATCAGGGGATGATGGGATTGCTTTGAAACTTGGCGTGCGTGTGTCATGGTGCCAAACATGAGGTTTCTAACTTGAACAGAAAAAAAGTTGTATAATTTTTTAGCTTTCAATGCAAGCCTATGGGGGGGGGAAACGGAGCTCCGATCTGGATCCGGAGCTCGGAGCGGAGCGGAAGTGGGCGGAGCGGGGGCGGGGCGAAGCGGCCCGCTCCGAAAATGGCGGATCTGGAAGTGAAGCGGAGCGGGGGGTCCGTGCAC